>NW_027451529.1:0-23390 GCF_964194025.1 Convolutriloba macropyga
AAACATCGTTACGGGCAGCAAATTTCATATTAAGTGAAACTCAAACATCTCGTCATTAAAAAACATAGCAGACAAAAGTGATTAAATTATTGGGCTAATTATATACATTTAAGAATATTTATGTGCATTGTATCAAAATCCACACCGAAGTTTGATAAGTTAAATGACACGATTTATTATGAAATTTTAGTCACAATAAGAAATCGTTTTGTCCCGTGTCCCAAAGATAGTTCAATCTGAAAATCATCGGTCAATTTTAATTTAATATTAATACTACGTTGATAATCATTACATAATTATTTCATAAACACCTGTTGCGATAATAGCAGTTAAATAAACTGCCAGTGTAAAAAATTTTAATGCCCGATCGACACTGGGAAAACACTTCAGCATTAGACTTCGAGTTTATCACACTCTTTTATCGCCACTGTTACTATTTAAACAGTGGCGATAAAAGAGTGGTGATAAACTCGTAGTCTAACGATAGAAACAGTTTGATAAACGTGTCTAAAAAACAACCATGATCGCAACAAATGGTGATTAAAAAAATTACCACACGGTTGTTATCACCCTCGAAGTTATCATAACACCTTGGCTTCGCCTCAGAGTTTGATAACTCTGGTGGCGATAACAACCGTGTGGTAATATTCATTATAACACATTGTTGCGGGTAAGGTCGCAACCTCAAGAAACGTGAGATGTCAAGGCATGAAAAACTTGACTTACTTCCTTAGAAAAGTTGTAATTGGTTAGCCGAAAAAATTTAACCATCAAAAAACTGGCAGCAAAAGCGTTGTTGACGAATACAACTTTTGGACCCTCCCCTGGTTCCGTACCTCCAGACATATTACTGGTTCCATGCCGTATATTGAACATAGTTGTTTGCTTCAATATATCAAGTCATAAATGTTCCAAAAAACATTACGAAAAAATTGAAAAAAAGGGAAATTCGGCTCTTTAGGAGATATAGAAACTTTTGGATCTATTCTGTCCCCCCCACAGCTTAGTGGGAATATATGTTTTATGGCTCCCAGTCGCACGTGTATTATTTTACAAAGTAACGTACTATATACGAACACAGAATTTGTAACGGGTTCTTAAAAAAACACTGGGGGGGGCAAAACAATAGATCCAAACGTTTATCCAAACTTGACACCTTATATCAAAATTTAGGAATTCATAAGCAATGGACGATTGATTTCTTCAACGACTGCTAACGAAAGCGCGTGCGGGTTCAGAATTCCAGGGTAGCGATAGTTATGACCTTCTTGTTCTAGACTTTCCTCTTGATTATTTCATGAAATTACAAAAATTGCCAAATACAAATTTGCACGCGAGCATTGAAAACAGAAAGCAAGTACGGCTCTTTTGCATAAAGGAAACAGTATTTGCTAGACAGTTGAAGAAAATTTGTAATTAGCGGAAATCCTGTCCTTAAACTCGAGATTTCAGAGTGATCTCTTGCTGCGTTTTGACTATCAATGGGCAATCCAGTGTAAAGTTTGATTTACAACTCCTGTCAAATACAAATTCGTACGCAAGCATTGAGAAATGGAGGGCAAGTAGAGCTCTCTGAGCGACAGAGAGAGAAATTGTTTTTGCTCTGGGACTGGACTTCGAATTGTTCAGCCAATACAACCAGTGAAAGTCGGACTGTACTGTGGTTGGTATTAAGACCATTTTTAGATGGGGATCTCAAAGAACCTAAACAGGAGATAAATGACTTCTTTATGGACAACTTTGCGGTTACAAATCCACTAATGAAACGTAGTTTTTTTTGTCATGGACAGGTGTTACTATTCAATATAAACATTGTTCATTTTTCTGCTAAAAGCACACTACTGGCCATCTGATAATGACATTGTTGTTTTATATTATCCAACTTGTTTTCTTTGAGAAGTGTATTGTTTAGAAATTTTTTAAAAGATTAAACACACTATTGACGTTTTTAGATCGTCCTCCTGCAAAAAGATCTTGCAAAAATCAAAATTGTGAGCAGTCTTCGAAAACAGAAATTATGTACGGCTCCCTAGCAATTGACTTCTTCAAATTCCATTGAGCCTGCAAATCAAACAATCAAAGGTGGCAAAGGTAATGAAACTAGTTAAAGTTTACAACGCTTTGAGGAGCGTAATATTTCCAAGGTCGCGCGTTACTGTCAATTTTAAATCTCCAATTTTTTTTAAAAAAAACTGCACAGGCCGCATGATTTTGGCAATATTCTCGTTGGTCACGTTATTTTATTTAACGCTACTGATCTGGCAAATCATTTTTGTACGCAATGATCGAAACCGGTAAGCAATCATGGTACTTTAAGCGACAGTGAAATAGTTTTTGCTGGATAAGTGAACAAATGTTTGTTTTTGTCGTAACTCATGTCCGTAAAATCAAGGTTCGTGGTGTTCTCTTGCTACGCTTTGAATCTGAATGGCTCATCCGGTCAAAAAGTTGAACGCACTGTGGCAGTATCGAATTTCTACAGCCTTTGTTTTTATCGCCGCCGCCAAACGCGCTGCAAATTGCTGAAATTTGAAATTCCTTGTTTTGCCGGATTTTTTCTCATAAATACTGCAAAACACACGTTTTTACGCTAACATTGATGAAGGAAAGGTGGGTAGAGCTTTTTCGGAGACGGGAAAACTCTTTGCTGCATTAAATTTTTATGAGCAAGCGTGTTGTGATGAGCAAGCGTGTTGTAATCTGTGTAATTTCAGGATCCGAGTGCGATGAGAACGGGGCCTGACTGCTAACGAATCAGCCGATGTAATTATTGAAGGCTACACTGTAAGCTCTTTGGTATCAAGACCAGAGTGGAAAAAGAAGCAGTCAACCGGCCTAAGCAAGGTACGATTTATTTTTTTGAGGAGCGCTTTGAGCTCACAACACCACTGATCAAAGGCTGCCCTTAAAAAGAACTTGAATTCACGGTTTTGGACGCTCTGAGAAACCAACTTTTCATTGAATTGTGATTCTACAAAATCTGAAAGATGTGCGTTTATTATTTTTTGCAAAATAGTTTCAACCTAATACTGACAATGTTGCACTGGATTATCATCCTTTTTTTTATGACGTAACGGACTGTTGTAAAGTTTAAATATGCAAGCGGACATTGAAGTGAAAACGAGGACGGCTCTTTTGCGGGTTTTGACTGTCAATAGATCAACCATTTTAACAATTGAACGAACAAGCAAAATAGAAAACGAAATAAAGCAGTTTGAAGGGATTAAAAGACATAGCTTCTAATTTGGACAATCCAAATTTCTTACTGAGAACAGTATCTGTAGTACGATTTCATGAAGCAAAAAGTAGTGCGGTGGTAAAAGTACAAAAAAGTGCTAGATTGGCTGTACGTACAGCATAGTTTCTTTTTTTATTACTGATGAAGTTCCTGTATATATGGATAACGCAACAGAAGTTAGATTCGTGAATGAGATCGCCCAAGCACTTTATCCCTATTTGATCATGACATCTTGTGATGCGATTGCACCTCGCATGTAAAAAACGGGTATTTGGAGGAACTAGGCAAGTGATCATTTTGCCATCCGGTGTCCGGATTCTCTGATTGTGTTTGTGAGTTTTCTCCGTTCAAAATTTAATGTAAGGCGTTTCGACGCACAACGTCGCTCCGTTTTTGAATATTTTCGCTTTGTTTAGAAGGACATTAGACGGTCATCGTAAACTAATTCCTGTACACGAGCACTTAAATAGTGCTCAAGACCAACAGCTCATGGAGGCGATACCTTCACGAATACTGAGACACAATCTTTATTGTTCTGAAGGGACGATCGTAACACTTTAAATCAAAATTAGAGGGATGTAGTCCTTCTTATGATGGCCTTCATCAACAACAACAACACGAACAACAGCAACCACCACCTTTTTGTGGAGACTCTAATAAACCCGTCAATCGCTAATGATCCTGCACCATTAATTGACCCCTGTTATGAAAAGAGTTTGACGTATGAAATCCAGAAGAAACAGGAGCCCTTTCTGGACCAAAATTTCTAATCTATGCGTTCTTCAACAAATAGAAACTTCCTAAAATAATTCTGGTTTTCAGCCAAAAAAATTCTCCATTCGCACTAACGATGAATCCTCCAGGAAAAAACTCTTGATCGGCCAACTTCACCTACAGACGACAACTGCTTTTGCCCAAGAACTCACAAAAGACAAAACAGAGGGTGAACCACTGGTGTGGGTTTATCTTGTATTAAAAAAGCTGAAAATCAATGTAGCAAAAAAAAGTACTGCAAAAAAATGAACTACATTCTGATGGAAGTCAAAGTGAAATCAGAGCTAACTAAAGGAGAGGGTAATTGCGCTTGTTTTAAACTATTGAGCACCTATACCTAAACAGAAGAACCTTGGTAGAGGAAAAACTAGGTGCTTCTTCAAAACGTTCCAAAGTGTCAATCACCAGGAGTTGGTACAGTTAAAATTAGATATTTTTGTGACCCCAGAGCAAGCTAGTGCCCTAAGAAACAAAAATGCAATTTTAAAGGACAAGGCTTTGGCAGCTCAAAAGTACGCACAGAGATTTCACAATGAGCTGCGGTCAATTGAAAGGCAAAAAGGGGAAAACTAATAAGAAAAAAAGTTTGCAAACCGGCAAGGCTAACCTCAGAAAAAGGATGGAAGAATTACGAGCAGGATTTCAAAAAAAGCTTCATCAAACCGAATGCTTTTTGGAGGAAGAGAAAAGAAACATTGCAGAAACAAAACAAGGGTCGAAAAACGAGATAGAGAAAGGAGAGAAATTTAAGAACGAAATTGATCGACTACGGAAAGAAAGAAATAAGGCAATACAATAGTCATTGGACAGTAACTGTGTTAAAAACAAAATACAGTTGAAACTGTTGCAAACAATAATTGAGAATATCCACTTGGCGGCATTTACTGGAAAAAACTAGAATTACCAAGTCCAAAAGACAGCAACAAAAGAAGCTTGCGTCGATTTATCCTTCGTCGTCTTCCTTCCACAAAACCTAATCATAGTTCCGAACGAATTACGCACTTGATAGAGTTTGTTAACTCAATTTGAATTTCTAAGATTTCCGCTTCTTTGATTTTCCTTTGAAAACAGTTGGTACTTTTTATCTAATCTCATATCACTATTCCATTTACGGGCAATTTTGTACAACTAGTGGGAGTTTATGTGTTTTTAATTACTGCACGTGAAAGTGCTCTCTTTCGGAAAGAAGAGGTGTGACAACCTGAGATTTTATTGAGTCTTACAGTTGTTTAGCTTGTTTCCTTCATTTTTTATGTTTCATTGCTAGTTAGTTATAAGTTCGTTGATTGATCTTATAAATTCTTTCCTTTGTTTTCGATTCTTTACTTTAAAAGAAAACTTAGATAATACAATAAAAGTCAACTAAGTTTTGTATTCAGTAGAACTTAACTTAAAGTTTTTTGTGGTAACGCTATTTAAAAAACCAAGTGAAGCTCACACAAAAATTTGAGAAAATTAGTAACGAGCTGTTGGGTTGCTGGATGTGTAGAAATAGAATTTAGCAGCTCTAAGAAATCTCTTCAAATAAAATACGCATTTGAAGATAATTTCTGAAGGCTTAAAGCATGAAGTCTTACAAGTGCCAACTTTGGGTTTCCATGAAATGGCATTAAACTTTGACCTTTCTTGCACACCCTTCCTGTCGCACAAACAAATCAACAATCAGAGATTGGGTTGCCATGTTCGGCAAACTTCTCAAAATATATTTTAACACAAGTTTGAAAAATACCTAACTGAAAGTTTCCATCATTCATCGAGGTAAGGTTCCGGTTAGAATTCTTCAAATAAACTGCTCCAACTGAGGTTCAACTTGGGAAAAATCAGTTGTTTCCGCATCAGTTAGTTTGGACAGATGACGGGAGTATCACGTACAGCATGAACCATTTACCTTCACGACTCTTTGTGATTGGACCCTGTACTAATTTTGGGCTCTATTTTGGATTATTTACTTGAATAATCGCCTTGAATTAGCGGCTGCAAGCCCACACTTAATAAAATAATAGCCTCTTGGATGATTTCCCAAAATTGGTTCTCAAGAATTGGGATCTATAGAGGAAAGATGGAACAATCCCGGGGATTAATGAATACCACGGAACTTTCTCAACCACTAGAAACCACCTCCGCTCTAGAGTTGCCCGTCTTCGAGGATAAAAAAGGCTTTGCCCTTCAGTAGGTGGCATAACGCGCTCAATGTGAATGCTGTACACTTTAACAAAACACATTTCTACACCTAACAGCCTCGATAATAACTGCCGAGTGAAGGGGGGGGGGGTTTGCTGGTGAATGAACTGGGGGCGGCTGGCGACTTAATGTATCTTGTTAAAGATAAACATCAATTTTCTTACACCTTCCTCTTGTCAAAGCTATTCTCTACATTAGCTACAGTGTTTCGCTTTGAAAATGAGGAAGCCCATAACAGTTGGGTCGATTAGGGTCTGTTAGGTCTGGAAAATTTTAATTTGCATTCCGTCTGTATATTTTCTGCATCTTTGCTGATTTGTCGGCTCTACATATCAGGCTCAAAGTATCTGGAGTTCAGATTAGGTCTTTCATAGTCAATGCTGAACTTGTTCTGGCTATATTCTTCTTTACTGTTTTCTCTTGTCATCTGAGTTCTTTTTGCAAGATTAAAGTCCCCATATTTCTGCTACCATTTCTCTGCTTCTAATATTCATTTTTGCAACGATGATAGGCCGAGCTCAAATGGTCGTTAACCTAGGGTAAAATACGTTGGCATTAAGCTCCTGAAGCGGAAGTCGAGTGGTAGAATCTTGTTCTCTGGCCAATCATAGTTTAAATTTTTTTTGTGTGGATCTTCTCCAGCATAGTGAACGAGTCGATAGCACTGATAGCATATCACTCTATTGCCCATGTACCCAGTTTCGTTACAGAATTCCTGTTCTTCTTCGTCGGCGATTTGGATTTGACAAACTTAAAGCACTCCCTCTAGCCCTCGATTCACTTTTAGTCCGTCTTTCGTCGTATTCAAATGGTCCTGAAACTCGGAGTTGATGGGGCGAAGTAAATATTGCCGGTACTGGTTCTCCCACGAATCATACCTTATGATGATGTTAAGTTCTTCTCGTCGATTCATGGAATTCAGCTGTTCGAATGGGCTCCAGGTTAACTAATCTCCGATATGCATTCTCTAGAATTTCGGGTTCTTCTCGGAAAGGGTTTTGTGATCATAAAAAGATCTTCAAAAAACTTCCTTAGCTTGATGGCTTCTTGTTTCTTGCAGTAAATCAGTTGAATGTTTGAGGTGTCGTATAGTCTTCTAGCAGGCCGGTATTGTTCTTGATTACTCTCATCGTTCCTCTTTTTCAGAGCCATAAATTCTGTTCTTACAGCTTTTTGATTTGGAAAATTGCCCAATCGACCAGTTACGGAGTTTAACAACCGCTCAATAAAGGGAATGCTTGCCGCTCATTTGCTATGTAGTGGTTGGACAAAAACCAGGACTTGTCCTTTTTGTGCTTAGTCGGACAAGTAGATAGGACAAACTTCTCCTGCTGATCGGTCCAGCTGTTCGCTTGCCTGATGGCGTCAAAGTGTCTCGCCCGCTTCTAACCAAATGACAAAATAACTACTAACTGGAAAACTTGAATCGGGATCGATCCGGCTTGCTGTCATTCTCTTGATCGCCCTGTTTTGCCATGTGGCTGAGGTGTTACACGCGCCTCTCTATAGCCATCAATTTACAACTGCTTTTGCTTTGAAGCCTGTCTTGTGGAGCGCAATTCTTCTGGAGAGTATGCTACTGCTCTTCTGCCTCGTTCTCGTATCGGCGACCAGTTTACTCATTTTTTAAAGCTAAGCCTCAAGTTTTACAGCATGTCTTTTGTATTGCCATGGATCGAGTGCATAAAAACCTTTTCATTTCTTCTGGACAATGGGTTATATGTGATTTAATGTCCCACGGATTTGAGACAGAAATGAGACGGAACTTTGTTTCAAAAAATTTTAACATATGCCATGTTGGTCGTGTTACGCGACATGGACCCATTCCATTCGGCGAAATTCAGGGCTCTTGGCATTAGGCGTTGATTATGCCTTGCCTTATTGCAGTTTAACCGTGAATTTAAATTTTTAAAGAAATTTTTTCTTAATTTTTACTTTTTCTCTAAAAAGTCTGAGAAAACAACAAAGAAAATAAAAATACAAAAGCAATCATAAAAATTCTAGCATGTCCGTTTTTGTATCAATTGACTTAAAAAATATTTAACTTTTTTCCTCTACTCCTGATAATACACTATGGTACCAAAAAGCTACGTACACCTGAAGATTTTTAAAAAGCAATGCAAACATCAAATGATATAACTTATTCGAGTTCAAATTTATTCTCTAATAACGTGTCATTACTCCTCTAACTTCTTTAACGTCTAGTAGAGAGTGTAGTTTTGTATAGTTTTCATACAGATTTCTCAAGACGTCTGCGTCAATTTCGTTTCAAATTGTATACAATTTTCCCAAAAAAACAGTGTGTTTTTGTGTTTTTTTTCAAATCTCGTTCCCTTTCTTCGAAAAACTGTAACAAATCCGTCGCTGGAGATGCGCACCCCTGTTTCATCAGTAAAAACAACATTCAGTCATAAAGGCTTCTTGAGCATATTGACGCACCATTTTGAACGGAAACATATTCTTTTCTTCGAACTGAATTCTTCGAAGCACTTCTTAAAAAAAGCTATATTTTTGGAAACTTAGTCGAACTGTACCTCTGTAAAATGTATCGTAGCAAGAGAAATCGTTATGAGCCACTCTTATGCGCTCCAATGAGGTTTTGGGATCTTTCAAAATATCGGTAATTAATTTTTTTTCTGATTTGCTTGACAATTTTGGCGGTCTTCAGCCCGATTTTTGCGCCTCGAAACTTATTTTTCAAGTCACGTTTTTATGCATACTGTGCACTGAATCTTAATTTCAAGTTGAGTTGCTTTTGTATTTTAGACCAAGAGAATCCGACATCTCGTAGCCAACAACTTGTCAAACAGTGAAAGAACAAAGCGGTTCAACTATCTTTTCTGCTTAAGCGGACAAATGGAGAATGAAATTCCTCCTAAAACTTCCAAATTTCACACCATTTTTACGTCTTAGCGCAAATCATGATTTAAAAGCAGAAATCATGCTGTTTGTAGCTTTTTGGTACCATAGTGTATCTGTGATTACCCAACAAACAACTCTTCATGAAATAAAAACTCTTCTTTATGAACTTATCACAACCAAAGATTCAAGTGAGCAATACAATTGCTTAGTTTGTTCTCTTTCCTTCCTATTCTTCATTGCTTGGTATTTAAAGGTTCGTTGGTCGGTCTTATCAATTCAAAGACTTCAGTCAAGTCAAAACGTGAACTCGTTTTCTTAACAAATTGCGGGAATCTTTCGAGGCGGAAAAACTCCCAAACTGATTAATAAGTAAAATTTGTATTAACGTTCTGATGTCTGAGTGTATACTAAGGCGGCGCTTTAAAACACAATTAATTAAATATCGGTTATTTTAAACTTAAAGAAAACATTGTAAGTAAAAAAGTGTTTTATTTTTGGTTAAAATTAACTTAGGGGTCTTTCGGCTGACCCTGTGTAATGAAAACGAGTCGAACTCACGCTGAAAAACGTCATTTTACTTTTTAAATAATAATAGCGAGCTAAATTGGTGACAGGAGTTCCTAAACTCCAAACACTACAAAAAAAACCAGACTAGTTTTTGAAATGAAACTTTGGATTAACACGTTATATTCTAATGTTTCATTTTTTTCAACAGAATAAAATAATATAATCATAAGGTTGCAGCGCATTTTATATTGCCTTAGCCTAACTTCCAAAAAAACAATTTGGGCATTTTTTGTATTCCATGGCGGAATCAAGCAATAAAAATTAAGTGTGGTGCACTCATAGTAGTCGGTTTGGAACAAACACGTAAATCGAACGCACGTAAAACGAACGAATATCTCGCACCAAATTGGCCACCCCGACAGATACAACTTGCTTCTTTTTGCCGGAACCTTTTAATGGTACAGGAGATAGTTCGACATAAATCCCCCAGGTTGAGCTATTAAGTGATTTTAAGAATTGGCTTGCATCTCACAAAAGTGCTGATGGCAATCCTGAGGTAGATGGTGATGGTAGTGCCGTACACTTCAGACGTACACTAAAACACATCAGATTTTTTCACTTAGGTGAAAAACTGGTGCACTAGAATACTATCATTTGCTGGACGATGATTATAGAAACGACTACAAAAGCATTCGGAATGCTATTGAGAAACAATACTTAGATCCTCCGGTATTTTCCGTTGAGCACTTAGAAAAGGAAATTAAGGAGACGCTAAGAATGTTACTGAGTTCTGTGAAGATTTAAAACTTCTCTCTAAAAAACCTCTTCTGTTGATTTTGAGAAAAGTGTTGTTTGCTAGCTTTCTTGGAAACAATGCTTGATTGAGAAGTTTATTTAAAAATCAGGAAATCGAAGGATTAGATTGCAATTGACAAGGTAGAAGCTCAAAGCCAAGGCGGCGTTAAATGTAGTTTAAATAAGAGTCATCAGGGGTTAGGATCTATTAATAAATTTATCGATCAAATGGATTCGATGATGAATAAGACTGCTATCAGTCAAATCAACACTCCGAGACAGATTCTAGGCAATTCAGTAGATCATAAAAGCCAAACGAATCTTCCAGTTCAGCTAAAAGGGGGCTTCCTTGAAATCAACATAACCCTAGTGGGGACAAAACAAAACAAATCAAGGAAAAAAATATGTTCCTCGCTATCTGCATTCTGCAGAAAATCTGTCTCTCTTTCCACGAAGACTTCTCTCTAATTCATCTCGTCCAGCAGGCGTCAATCGAAGCGTTCATTTTAATAAAGAAGTTGTATGCTATTAGTGTGACCGCAGTGACACAAAATGAAATTGTTGCAACTTTTGGTTATGTGGTTCTAAATCTCATGCAAGAAGAAACTGTTTACAAGCAAACAAGTAAAAAACACAATCTAGAAAGTTTTTTGTCTTGTGTTACTAAATGACTTAACTGGACCGAATACATGAGATTCAATACCTCCTCACCCGTCTTAAAGTTTCAAAAATCCTCTTAACCGCGCTAATATATTATAGGGCCATTATCAAGGTTATACGCAAATCAACTCTGGTGAGGATGGATTCTTCCTTTGGGTGCCTGGAGTCATCTGATATACAAGCAGTCTCTGTAAACAGAATGCCGTTTTGTTTCGTGGACCCGTTTATTGTGTGAATGGTTTCACGGCAGCGCAAAATTTGTTGAAAATATCTATGTGGCTGTTAATATAAGTGTACCAGTGATCCTGGGAATGGACCATTTAGATGTTAATGAGGGAAATATTTAATGTATTAGTCCGTCCTCTACTACGTCGAGTGGACCAAGGGGAAGTTCAGTGTACCTTGTTAATACAACAATGTTTCTTCAAAGAAGCGAAAGTCTTGTTTGATGTAAACCTAAGTCGCACCCAGTCTTATCTCAAACCCCACCTACGTTGCTGGATCCTACCAGTTGCAGTAGTTTCATTGGCTTGGTTGAGCCATTAGAAAACCATAATGAGATGTATTTAATTTCATCAATAATTGTAACTGTACGCAATCAACGATATAATTTTCATTAGGGTCTTGAACCATTCAAAATAGCAACCGTAACTTGTACACAACCAAAAATTGTTAGATCTGTAAAACTTTATGATACAGGTGTTCAGACGTCTTAAGAGGCAAATTTTGCAGGGGACTCAATAAGAAACAGCGCCAAGCGGCGCAGAAAAAAATTTGAACTATACTGACATGTGTTTTCGCGCGAAAAGGGGACCTTTGAAGATGTATTTTGCATAATTTTAAAATCAATCTAAAAGAAGATGACCAGCCAAATAGGGTTCCGCATCAAGCAACGATTCCAACAAAATGGAAGGCTCTAAAATAGTTTGTTGATAACCTACTGACAAAAGACCCAATGTAGCTGAACCATTCGGTATGGGCGGCGCCAACAGTTATAGTTCCAAAGAAAGATGGTAGTTATTGGTTGGCCATAGACTACCGGAAACTGAACGCTCAGACTATTCGGGCATTATGGCCGTTGTCAACGATTCAAGATATTCTCGGAAGCCTACAATATAGCTGTTGCTTTTCAAAACTGAATCGCAAAGAGTTTCCATCAGATGGAAATAGAAGAAGAAAAAGTTCAATTTTTTTCTTCTTTTGTACCTCCACTTGGCCTGTATCAATGTAATAGAATAGCGATTGGGCTCTATAAAGCCCTTGGTGCGTTTCAATGATTGATGGAATTGGTGTTAACAGGATTAACATACGAAATTGTTTTGGTTTATATAGATGATGTCATAGTTTGTGGCATTCGTTTGAGTAACACCAGAAAAACTTAACAAACAATCTAGTCAGAATAGAAAAATCAAATCTTAAAAAATCATTCGCCGTCAAAATATAAAAACTTTGAAGATTCTAGCCGAGTTCTTTGAAAAAAACATTACTGAAGGCTCCGACTTTGGATTTCCCTACGGTCCTAAGTAGACCGATTTTTTTGTCCTTCGTACTGATGGGTCTCTGTCATGTATTGGAGTCTGTTCTTCTAAGAACCTTGGTGGTTATCTAAAAGTTATTCCGCGCTATTAGAAGCTTACAGAAGGGTCAGCGTAACCATCCTGCAACAAAGCGGGAATTCTATGCAGTTGATTATTTTACTCATTACTTTCGGGAGTATGTCATTGATCGCAATTTTCATGTAATAACTGACCATCGGACTCTAATTCGGTTTTATGTTTTCAAAGAACCTGATGGCTCAGTAGCCACATGGATAGTAAAAGTAATTTTGCTCGATTTTTGAATTAAACTTTGACCCGGAACGCAAACATAATATGCAGATTCTTTGTTGCGTACGAACAACAATTCATATAAAAATCAGCAATCAGATTAGAACCCTCAACCAAAAACAAAAGACTTCAATCATTATCTACAAAATAGTTCTCTATAGATCTTTCCATTCGGCGTTTAACGTACGGTTTTTCGTTGCGTACTGTCGTTCCGGTTATGAATCCGCTCGCTCTGTGTCTAAGGACCATGCACGGTCAACGTGAGTTGATGCCTGTACACGATCCCATGTTGAGTGTTCAGATTGAACAACCACTGGAGGCTCGCATTTAGTGAGAGTTAGCATCTAGTCATTGGATAGGATAATGGCAATAGAATCCGAAGTTAGAAGAATCTAGTTTTGAGAATGCCTTTCTTCAACAATAACAACAACCACAACCACAAGAACAACCGATCTCTTGGGGACATTCTCAATAGCCCGTTGATCGCTAATGATAAGGACTTGGGGTGCTTTCGAGGCCAATATTCCCATTTCATGCATCTCTATTTATGTAGAGGTTCCAAAAATCAATGTTGTCTATGTGCCAACAGAATTATCTCCAGTTTCGAGAAATGATCAACTATCTATGAAGGAATCCCTGGCGCGGCCTCTTCACCCACCGATTCAACTACTGTAATTGCCCGCTCACCGACAAAATATAAAGCAAAAAATTAAGCACCTTTGTTCTTGTACCGTATACCAAAAAAAGTGACAATTAATGTCCCAAAAGAAAGACTTGTAAAACAAAAAAAATTGCGTTTCCAAGGAAAGTGTGAGTAAAACTAGAGATAAAAGAAAGTATTATTTTCTTTAGTTTGACAAATCGAGCAACTAGGCTTCTACAAAAAAGTCTTGGTGGGGAAAAGCTAGGTGTCGACTACAGAATGATCCTAAAAAATCAGAAATCATTGATAGTTGTTACTCCTATGATCAGATGGATTTCTGACTCCCGAGCATGTATTTCTGACTCCCGATTTCTGACTCCTGATTTCTGACTCCTCGAGAATATAAAATGCTTGTTTAAAACACGGGATGTTTACAATGCAAAAAGACCTACAATATCAACTCAAGACCTTTAATCAGCTGAGAAAGAAAAAGAGCCAGTATTTACGAATTAGAAACCTTTAAAATTCGACAATAAAAACATAAGGATACGGATGAAGGAAATGAGATCACGAATTCATAATAAAGATGAAAAAATCCTTCAAAGTGAGTATTGTTCAGAAGGAAAAAAACGAAAACTAGAAGATAAGTTTAAAAAAAAGCGAAGACGTGCAAAAAGAATAAAGGAAATTAAAGAACAACTATGAAAGGAAAGGAATAAAGCAAGACTGGAGTCGTCGGGCAGTAACTGTGACGCTACAAACCGCTAAAAGCAACGATTGACAGTATCTCCTTGGCAGTAAGTACCGCCGAAAGCCGAAAAGCCAAGTTCAAAAGAAAAGGCCGCCGAGGAGGCTCGCCCGTATCCAATTGTCGTTGTCTCCCTCCGACGAATCTTAAACACTAATCCAGTGAAAGCGATATTGTTAGGTAATTTAAAAATACTGGTGTACAACATATTATTTGTTTACAAAGGACGTGCTCTCTGTGGGAAGGGAGAGGTGTAACAACCCAAGATTCAGTTGATTCATACATTTTCTTAGTTTGTTCTTTTTCCTTTTTTATGCTTCAATGCTGGGTAAATAAATGTTCGTTGGTCGTTATTATTATTTCGATGCCTTCAATCAAGTCAAAACGTGAACTCGTTTTGATGACACATCGCGTGAATCTTTCGAAGCGGAAAAAACTCTCAAACTCAAAAGTATGTAAAATTTGTATCAATGTTCTGATTTCTGAGTTTATACTAAGCCGGCGCTTTACAGTTCAATTAATCAAGTCTCAATTCTCTTAAACATAAACAAAACAATGTAAGTGAACAAAGTGTTCTTTTTGTTAAAACTTAACTTAGAGATTTTTCTGGTAAAACTAGATTTAATAAAAACAAGTCGAGCTCACTCTGAAAAACATTATTTTAGTTTTGAAATAATAATAACGGGTAGGGTTGCTAGAAAATTAAGACTGATCTTTATCGTTACTTCATTTGGCATCTTCGAAAAATTCCAAAGGGCAGTTCACTCTATAGTCTGGTAAACGTCATTAAGATTTCACGCTAAATTTCCTTCCCGGGTTAGCAAGTATCCCTTTTTTTTAAAAAAAAAGAAATTGTTCCCGTATTGATTGACGTTGGTGGTGGTGGTGGTGGGGGGGGGGGGGGGGGGTTGGTGCACAAACAATAAAGGTCCGAGAAATATGCGTCCGCAATTTTTGGACCACGTTATGAATGAAGTCAATTTGAAATCATGAAAAGGGCGTTTTGATTGATCTTTGGGACACGGAACTGAGGATGTACTACAATTGTTTTGATTCCAAACTACCTTAAATAAACTTACTCAGCACCAAGCAAGCTTTTCAACGCTTGAGATGAACCCTTCTTCACTTTTGCCGCATTCGCTTCGCTAAGTTCAGGCGACTTGACGTTGACTTTAAGCTCACTCTGGAACGTATTGAGGTACAGGAAACTATTTCCAATTATTCGACACTGGACCTCGTTTAACATGCACCCACAATCGGCTGATATCTTCGCCTGGACAAACTGAAGCAATTCTGGCCCGCATTCAAACTGGCTCGCTGGAGGCGCGGCTGAATCAGGTATGTTGCCCGGAGATCCAGATTGTGCGGCAGATTCGGCGGCTTTGGCGGCTTCCAGACGCTGTTTCCGGAGGGTGGGCGAAATTGGGATAGTTTTTCCTTCGAGCATTTCAAACTGGATTGTAAGAGTGACTTGACCTTCGGTGTTAAGGTCAAGGGTCAGTTCTTTCACAACGTTCTCCTCAAAGTCGCTAGAAAAAAAACAAGTTTCTCAGATTTTTTTTCAAAAATTGCGCCATTGCTCCGTTATTTTTCATCGCCAAAAGTCCAAGTTTCATCGTCGAGTAATGTATGGTTTTCGGCGAACAGGGGTGAGAAAAAGGCCACAAAACACCCACAACTTCTAGTTTTTAATGCAATTTTTAGCCACAAAATTTAGTAATTTGCAGTTTTTAAGTGGATCATTTCCGTTTATGTCACCCCCCCCCCCCAGCTTACTGGGTCGATTTTATTTGCACCCCTAGCGCACGTGCCATTTTCACTTTTTTAACATAATGATTCAGTGTGTAATGGCACGTGCTCTGTAACGATGGGGAGGGGGGAGGCACAAACGGAAAGGATCCAAAAAATTTAGGCGATGAAAGGGATACAAAAATGGATAAAAAATAGAATTAATCTGACCTGAACTCAGTTTCCGCAGATCCCATCGGATCGTCGTCATCTCCAGAACCATCCAAGTCCCAGAACGATATGATCAATTTCAGACTCCTAGGTCTCACCTCGAGTTCAAACTCCTCGTTGTACGTCGGGTTCTTTGTCCACTTTTTAACCCTCGACTTCTGGGCCTTATCCGGGGCCATGTCAGACATCCGCAACATGCAATAGGGATCCGACGAGAAAACGTCCGCTGTTATCAAGTTCTTGGCGCTTTTCAAAAACACCTTGCAAACCCCAACCGGCTGGTTAAACTGCCGCTCGTACTCCTGAAGACACGAATCAATAGGGGCGACCAGGACTGTCTCGGCAAGCTCTTGAAGTTTGCGGTCCGTAGGGTCGAAAGAGCAGATCCAAGTAATGCGGGTTTCAGGTGTCAGGTCCACATCGCTTAGACAACCCTTCAATTTCATCGTGAACATCGTTCCCTTAACATCAACCGCGGGTTCCTTTTTATCATCCGAACCCCCCGAAGCCCCTGGTTTTGTATACTCCAAAAGGGTGTATATGATAGTATACACTCCATTCTTGCAGAACTCAAGTTTTTCTTTCAGAACGTGGATTTCGTCTTTCACCTTGACCTTCACGGACCTGACGGTTCCAGCCGATGTTTTAGTTCCGTCTTTCTTCGATGTTCCTCCCCCCGACTGGCTTGCGAGGACCTCGATTGACTGGATCGCTGGAAAACGTGGAATCCAATCTTGGTTGAAGTTTTTAACCCAGTTCCAAACGGATCCGACTTCAAGCGGGACAACTTTTTGGCGCACAATTTTGCCAGGAGCAGATTTTTCCGCGGAAGCCGCCATTTTTCCCAACTGTTTTTCAAAATATGAACAAGATCAGAAAATCGTTTCTTATTAAAATAGATTTTTGTCGCGTTGGTTGAAAACAAAATGTAAACAACCGAAAAAAGTATAAAAGAAAATATTTGTTTATGTTTTGGCGTCTTTATCGCGTAATTATGATCTTTAAAGAGTAATTAATCTCTTTGAATGGTAAAAAATATGGAAAATTTTAATAACAATGCCGATAATAACAACCGCAAAATTAATTTCCGATATTAATACAAAATATTTTTGTACGCGGTTACTTAAACAGTCAAAATTGTTGAACACACTTTATCCACACATAGTTTTTCAATAAATTCAGCAAATATTACAAACAATCGCTTTAGCACAAGTTGCCTAATGTGAACTAATATTTTGTAAGTTTACTAGACTGTAAAATTTTTTCTGTTTGGCTTATAGCTTTTTTTCCTTTCGTTTCCAAAACTGGATTCAATAAAATTTCAACCTCTGAATTTTTTGCACCATATGGAAAAAACAGCAGTTGGCTCTTGTCACTTCAAAAACAACCAATATAACTTTTCACACATCTGACAAAGTTGTGAAAACAAACTGTTGTCAATAAACAGAGAAATATAAATAAACACAAAAGATAAATATAAATTCAAGCATACAGACGACAATGTTTAGTGACCTGGCGATAAAATTATTGCCTTTCGCTGTGGGGTATTTTTCTTCATAGACCCTGGCTGAATAATTTTTGGTCTTGCAAAATTATTTCTTTTTGCAAACAAATTGTTTATCACTGAAAAAATTACAACCTTTTTTCAAATTAAAACAAAAGTTGGCTGGTCAGGTTTCAACGGGTGTTAATAAAATTGGTTTGAAAAACTTTTTGCCCCAATAAATGCATCTTTTAGCAGTGAATGGGTTTCAAAAAATTTTGCTTACCGCAAACATTTAACCCAAAATTGTCACCAGACACTTCGAAACGCCCGACATAAAAAAGAGTTGAATGGAAATACTACTTTTGTATTTACAAATTTCTTATAAGCATTTAATTCTTTTATTTTGGAGTTAATTTTTAGCATCCTTGCGAAAATATACACCTCAACTGATTGCTTCCAAAGTTCTGGAACATAATTTTGATTCATTTTTTTAAATAAAAAGAAGTGAATACTTAAAAAGTGGTTGTACTGTATAAAAAGAATTTAACGTGACCTTTTAAGAGGTAATCGGTCACCACATTGAACCTAAATAGCATGAAAGTATATCTTAGGTACAGCGTCCCTAACAAGGATCAAGATCTTTGGGTGGAAATTGATTTGATTAACAATTAACCGCAGTATAACAACTACCGAGGGAGGACCATAGTCATAACAGTGGACATCACCCAGATGAAGAGTTTCTCAGAGAATTAACCAACCCCGCTTCTCCAAGGAGACCCAAAAGTGTAGCCCCCCCCCCCCCCCACTGAAGGTGGGACTGCCTACTTGTAAAATACTTAACAAGCCTTGGTTAACTCGTGTAGCATGGACGGCTGAAAACTAGGCTCTCCAAGTTCTCTACTAGACCTAAGTATCGGATCGGCAATGGCTTAGAGTTCTTATCAAGTGGCTTCAAATTTGTCTGGTTGGCTTTTGCATTGAACACCAACGAACCATTTGCTATCTTGTTTCAGTATAATGGTTGATCAATTATTTATATAGTTGAACAGAGAACCTGGCATATCTTCCAATATTAGAGTAAGCAAATAATTTAATAGGTAATAACATTCTTGAGAACTTCAAATTATCACTCAAAGTAGAGTGGCAATAAAACAAGTTTTAGCCTTATAATTTTGAAATATTATGGGGTAAAATTTAGGGTTTGTGTGCTTGTTATAACCGCTTATCCTATTTAAGAGCAGCAGGCTTGTGGAGTTACTGCTCTCCCGGTATTGATTTTTCCAGTGAAGATTATTCGGAGGTTTGTTGCGTTTTGAACAGGGCAAAACTCCATTCCTATTGATTTCATAGTGAGCTATCTGACTCAGAGGGTCTTTGTCATTTGGAACCCCCCCCCCCTGTTTGGCACAACAAAGTTGACGTACTGGATCTTTTCAACAATTGCCCCCCTTTGCTACCTAGTAGAGAATCGCCACCCCCTCTGTGCTATACTTTACCACGATATTACTTGGCCTACAGTTCAGATAGCCGAATAATAGATTAATCGCAATTGCGGACCGCTGTTCATGGCCATGCCTCTCATGCGCTGTGGGATGTAATCCGGAAATCGCGGGTCGGTTATCGCAGCGAAGCCGCGACGCGCGCGAAGCGCGCCCACCGACCCGCCAGTCGGAAATTATTTTCGCTTTGTATTCTGGTTCGGCTAGTTGCCATACAATGGCGTATTTTATTCTATTCAATTTAACATAGTATGCACATGCGTGGAAAGTTATTAGTCGTCTCTGATTGGTTAATAAACGGCTCGCTTAAATTCTATTCAAGAATAGCCCCCCCCCCCTTTGCAAAAGGGGGGGGGGCAAATGTTGAAAAGATCCGACGTACTCTTCGTGCCGACAAACGAACAACCGATACAGCCAGAAAAAACCCCGATTAAAAATGACTATTGAGTTTATAAATAATCACAACATCAGCCTTTCAGTAAACTTTCCTTAAATCTCGAATCAGTCATCAGGTTAGCAATTAAACAAGACTCAGAAGGTCTCAGATTTTTTAGGGAAAAGACTTGCACCATTCTAAAACATTTTTGAAAAAAGGCTTGCTAGGGAAAATTAATATTTATGTCTGTCTCAATCAGCCAATTGGTTAGCATCACAGACAATACCGCCTCAGGATTTCACTATTTTTGAACAAATTTTCATTTGTCCCTAAAGACAGGATTGGTGTGGACATTTTTGATTACCAGAGATAAAAGAAAACGTCATTTGCATATATCTGGCTTTCTGGTTAAATTGTTCTGGTTATACAGTCGCCTCCGATTGACAAAAAGATGAAATTTGCTTACATGGCCAAATTTTCAATCGAATAATGACAAACTTTACAAAAACTAGTTGTTCCAACCCCCAACTATTTATTCAAGTGGGTTTTTTGTGTTCAATCAATTTCGGCCGATCGATATTTCGATATTCATCGAAGAGAGTTGAAACTGGTATCACTAGAAAGCCGTTCAGCATAGAATATAGAATAAAAATGATTTTTCTGATTTTCGCATTTTACAGGGAGTTATCGAGGTTTGAAGTTTTGTGAATAATAGACGAATTTTCGTTGTTTTTATTCACATTTTCTAAAATTTGTGCCAGTTTTGCTAATATTTGTTAAAAATGTTTTAAAAAAGAGTTTTTGTTTTCGAAGGCTAGAAGGGTGCTGATGGAATTTTTATCTAATTTTTTGGCTCAAATTGTCGCTACATATTTCAGTAATCAGCCTTCGTTCATTTAAAATTGCTGGAAAACAGGCTTCTTTAGTCAACTTTTCTTAAATTTGCCGGAGGCGAACACCTAAAAAATTGCTTTGGGAACACAATTTTGCTTCAACTCAAGGGAAGGCTAGTTTACTTCTCTGCTCTCTTTGAAAGTTTTCTTGAATTGCAATTCTGCCGGTTTTTGTAAACTAAAAATCTGTAAAAAAAAAAGTATCTATTTGAAAGTTTTTGTAAACGTAGGACATATCTTAAACAAGTTCTCAAAGGTCCGGTTTTGAAGAATAAAAAAACTTTTTTATTGCAATTTATTTCTAATGATTTTCATGAGCTTTAAACTAATTGTTTCGAAAAGTACAATCGTTGTTTTTTACTTTGCCTATTCCGTCGCTACTTGTTATCTAACCTCATGAGTGGTCACATATCACTTTATTGGCGTTCAAAAAGAGCGCAAATAAAAATTTCTTATTCTTAGGGAAAAGATTATGCTTATAATGGCTCCGACACCGTTTTATCTAAAAAAAATTGAATTTTTGTTTTTTTCTTAATCTGATGGTTTTTCTCTAGTCGCATGCAAAAAACATTAAAATGAAAGGACCCGATGTTTTATCTTATGGAGTTTTTAATGGTCTTATTACAACGTGTTTAATGATTTTACTTAACATCTTATGGTTTTCATTACTTTGGAACCAATTGATTTCAAAAAATATGAGCGTAATTTTTAAATTAGCCGCTTTTGTTGTTTTTGTTTAATTGGTACGGAAACTCATTTAGGACTGTTTCCAACTTTTTTCTAGTGATGAACAATGATGTAGTTGCTTTGCTTGGTTTTGGTTTTATCTGACGCTACTCAGACTTTGTTATTAAGTTTGTCTACAAATAGACATAGAGTTTTTGGATGTTATTAATGTTTGTTGTTGTTTGATTTTGTTGTTTGTCTATCTCGCAATCTAACTAATGGCGAATCTCCTCGTCCCTCTAAAGACGCCTTTTTAGTTGACTTAGTGATTTGAGTCGGACGCAATTTTTTTATTCATATACCTTTTATTTTTGAAGAAATTTATTTGAATTTTTCAAAGTTTTCGATTCCTACATCATATGGTAGACAATGAAATTGAAAATGTGGATGAGTGGGTTCGGAACATTATGTGTTAACGCACATTACCGAGCCATCTTGTTGATCTCCAACCGTATCTGTCTTTCATCAAGAAGGGTTGCGAAATGACTTCAAGTCTTAATGCTTCATGGCCTGAAAGTATCTTTGGTTCAGCTCTTTGGTAAAATCCCTTTAAAAATGAAAGCATTTGATAACATGCAACTGCAAGTGACAGTTGAAAAACTTATACATGTGGCTCAAACTGTTGTTAAGCACAAGAGTTCACAGTCTAGTTGGAAGCAAAGTTGTTATCGACAAAAACCCTGGTTAGGATCGGTTTTTATCTATTTGTAATAAGTTTTGACCCACTCTTGTGGAGCTAACTGTTCATCTTGGCTGTGCGTTTTTAACTCCTTCAAGCACGGAAGTCGCGAAAATGCACACAATTTATTTTTTTAATTGTCCCCCAAATTTTACTTTATTTTTATAAACGTTCTTGGTTTGACTTGTAACAGTTGTATCATCGAAAAGTTCAACTTCCGTCTTGTTCAAAATCCATTTTGATCGGAATTTAGCTCAATAAAATTTGCTACTGATCTTTGGGTGGTTAAGAATCCTCAATAATATTTAATTTTTGGTTAATTATAAGTCATTGACGATGAGACCTCGATTCCTCCAATATCATTTATGATAGAATTGACTTCTTTTCAATTCGTCAGTTTGTTTTTTGTATCCATGCTTTAATAAAATTTGGCTTAGGTAATGTTGACGGTTAAAATTTGATTAGATGAAGGTCGTACCCACAAGCTACAATTTTCTGGTATTTTTGTTAATTAACTTCAATTAGGGAGCTATTGTTTTAAGTGTTTAATGCAGAAAAGTGGAAAATTGGCGTTGCGCAGTAAAGTTGTGCTGAGCAATTGTTATCATCGGACCTTGAAGGATTGATTCAATTTTTATGGATGTTGATCAAAACGAAGATTAAATTTGTTCAAACTACGCAATCATATTATTAGGTAATATACTTGAATTATTTTCCGAAAAAAAAACTTCAATTCAGGTTTAACACAAATTGATTACACACAAAACCTAACGGAACAAAAACGTAACTCAACGGTAATAGATAATTTCTGGAGCAATTCTGTGTAATATCTGGGCTTAGTCAGACTAATTTAAATTTCTAAAACTAAAAAAAACAATGAAATGGTTGTCTAAAATAAGTTTATTAAACAAAATTATAACTTTTTATTCAAAAGGAGTAATATTTTTCAAATAAAATATATACTGCACCTTTCACTTTGGCCCGAAATCGCACATATATAAATTTATGACGTCAGCAAATGTTGCCATTTTCAGATTATCAACAAGCATGCAAACAAAAAAGCAGATATAAGGATTAGTTTTTCTAAATATGTCAACAACTGCAATATAAAGATAAACAATTCAAAATAAACTTTATAATAACCTTAAATTGTACTAGGTATAAAGTTTGAAGAATTGATGTCAAAGCTAGAACTGCTTTTTCGATACGTCAAAGCGTTCGTTTTGAAAATCAGTCGTTTGAAAAACGAGCATACACTAATTATTAGTACTAGCACCATAACAGCCACGAACACATATGTTCGGATCACAATTTGTCGTCGGACGTGACGTCGTTTCTCGTCGTCAATGACGTCATCGGTGCTAACGGTCGTGTGGTCGACAATGCTGCTCTTTTCCTGGTCGGAAGAGTCGTCCATTGTTAAGCTCTGAACAGAAAAATAACACTTTGACAAGATACACAAAGAAAATTAAGTATATTGTTTCTTTTATTTGTCTGTGCCTGTGTGTATGTGTGCGTGTGTGTGTATGTTTGTGTAT
>NW_027451530.1:0-38815 GCF_964194025.1 Convolutriloba macropyga
GGACAAGGCGGTATAATATCTTCAACTCATGGTTTGCCGGCCCAAAGTTTTTTGTGTGCTCTGGTTGAAAGTTGCAGAACAAAAACAAAATTTTGAAGGTTTTTGAGCGAAGTTTTTTGAGCTACATCAATTTTTTTAAACTGAGCAGTAAGATTACAACCAATGGAATTGGTTTATTACCCAAACCAAGTCACCAGTGTTTACGCAATGCTCGGCCGGCGTGTGCCGTTTAGATCTATCTCTGGTTTCACATGTCATTACGATTTAATGTTCTACTTCTAATAATGCGTCTTCTAATTGAAAAGTGGTATCTTATGATAGGAATTCATTTAAAATTTATCAATATTGGATATAAACAATTTCAAATCGATGTTCCATTCTAATACTTTTTTGTGATGAGCACGTCTAATTAAAAGTTCTATTTCAAAACTGATTCAGAGTTATGATCTTGTAACCTTTTAAACTTAGCAGATTAAATGCAAATCATAGTCACAATGTGCGCGCCTAAATGCAGCTCGCGGCTGAAATTGCTGAAAAGGGTTCAGAAACACCTGAAATGACCCATTGTGAAACATTTGCGTATCAATTGGTATCAGTTTCGATGGATCAGGTTTCTTCAAACAGTTTCCTCAATTAATTTAAAGCAGCTTCAATAGTTTTTCAAAGAAATAGAATTAAAAATCTAAATTTAAACAAAACAGTGTTACTGCTATCAGTCTGCAAGTTTACCAATAGTGTTAATATAAATGATTTGGATATAATTTTTTTTTAATTTTTTGATTGCCAAATGTTATGTCCTTATTTATATAACAAAATGAGTTCCATGAATTTTTTGGGGAAATACTTGTATTCAAGTTATGGAGTTCTGGAAATACATAATTTCAAGCACTTAATAACAAGTTGTGGAAATGCTTAATTTTTCCGCCACACGTTTTTTTTAAAAGCACCCACTAGTCTGTTATTTTTAGATAAGTCCTTTTCATCAAAACAGTTGCGATTTGATTTTTATCTTCTACACGCTGAATATGTGATGGTTTCAAAGAAGCATCAAGAAACTTAGAAGTTTTCTTTATTAAAGTTTCAAAGAGCGAAAGAAGAACTTACCTGACGAACTTTATTGCTGTGTCGATAAGTAATGGCCACAAAACTAAACTCAATTCTAATTTTGTTTTGGCGCTATCATTATCTTATTGACCTATCAATCGTATGTCAGAAGCAAATTCTCCCACCAACAGAAACAAGATTTTAACACCCACCGACCTCCACTAATGAACTCGATTGTACCCAAGCCATATATGATCCTCATGAAATGTTAATGAAAATAGAAAATCAGCTCCGGGATTCGGAGTTAAGATCTATTCACATGCCAATCATGTAAAATATTTTTAGCTAATCTAAATTTTCTCTGTATATTTTCGCATAGATAAACACAATAAATACAAGCTAATTTTTGTATATTTTCAGTTCAAAATTTAATTTAAAAGTCAACTTATTGAATTCGTTGACCCGTGTTATCGACCACGACAATGGTGTCCAGACCAGCTACAGACAGACAAATTTTGGATCTACAGAATGCAGAATCAGCTACTGCGTGGATTATGTCTTTTGTGGCGAAATGTCGCGCAGAGAAGACAGAGGACAAGGTCAACAACGACGGTACTGTACAGGACCTACAGGTAACCAATCTCTTCCTTAGTATGTGCGGGCAAGAGTCAATTATTAAACTTAGGAGCCTAATGAGTCCTAGGAATTTGATAGACACTCCGTATAAAGACATCAGATTGGCGATTCAAAACTATATTTCTCCTAAAGAGAGAGTAGTAACGGCAGAAAGGGCTAATTTTCTGTCCGTTATACAAGGTGTAGGGGAGTCAGACGACGACTTCATAGCACGTCTTAGAGAAGAAGCACGCTATTGTGACTTCGAAAAACTGAAAACAGCGGCCAACCCAGAAGAGGAGTTGGTAAAAATAAAGTTTATCTCAGGTTTGAGGGACCCTGAAGCGAAACTTAGACTACTAGACGGTATTAAAGCAAAACCAGCAATGTCGGTTACTGAAATGACCGAGAGCTTACAGTTCAGAAGTCAAGCAATGGCTTTTGCAAGTTCTTCATCAAGTAATAAGCCCTTTAATGTGAAAGAAGAAGTTGGGTTCAACTTCAAAAAGACCTTTCGAAAACCAAATGAAAAAATTACGGCTAATAAAAACAACAACATGTGCACTAGGTGTGGAGGTAAGCCACACTCTAGTAGACCCTGTCCGGCGCTAAGTAAAAAATGCAACACCTGTGAAAAAGTGGAACACTTCTCAAAAATGTGTAGAAGCAGACCCCAACCAAATTCAAGTAAGTACAATAAACAGAACAACTTTTGCGAAGAAGAAAATGTTTCTTCAGAGCAAGCATCTCCAGCATCGGAGATGGGAATGTTTTATATTAAAGAACAAATCTTTAGCATGTCTGTGACATGGGAATATATCTCAATAAATAACTGCAAAGTAAAAATGCAGGTAGACACAGGTGCAGATAGCACAGTGATATCATCAAAAATATGGACTGAGGTTGGTAAACCTCAGTTGGATGGTAAGATAAGACATCTTGAAACTTATGATGGTCATCAATTAAAGCTTCTGGGATCACTTACTTGTGACGTAGAGTGGAACGGAAGCAGGCTCACTCAAAAACAACTTGCAGTTGTGCAGTCTGATAAAGAATTTGGACTACTTGGTAGAGACCTTCTACCCAATCATGGCGTGAACAACATCGCAGCCGAGCACCTACATGCTGTGAAGGGTTACAAAGCTCATGTGAAGCTGATACCAGGAACACAGCCAATGTTCTGCAAAGCCAGAAAAATGCCTCTACTTCTTCAAGACAAGGTCACAGAGAAGCCGGAACAAATGGTCAGACAAGGCATCCTTGAACCGGTACAGCCAGGAGGAGTCACTAATGCATCTCCAGTTGTGTGGCAGAGAAAGAAGAGTGGAGAACTGAGACTTTGCGTGGATTTGAAAGTGCACATCAATGGCAAGGTCATGGATGAGGACTACTCAATACCGGACATAGAGACGATCTTCCACAACCTACATGGGGCCTCATACTTTGGCAAAATTGACCTCTCAGATGCCTACTATCAAATTTAACTTGACGAAGAAGCTAAAGATATATGCACAATCAACACATCTCAGGGACTGTTCAAGATGTGCCGACTACCTCAGGGATTGAAAAACTCTTCTTCAATCTTCCAGAATTGCATCGAATCAACACTCAAAGGAATTAAAGGTGTTGTGATCTTTCAAGACGATCTATTGGTGTATGAAACTACCAAGGAGCAGTTCGACAAGAGAATGCTTGCAGTCAAGAGTCGACTACGTGAGAAAAACTTCACTATTAATGAGGAAAAATCTAACCCAAAACCAGTCGATAGCGTTAGCTTTTTGGGATACTCCATTTCAAAGAGGGAATAGCACCAGATCCCAAACATGTTGCAAAAATAAAAAATGCAAAAGCACCAACTAACAATAAACAAGTCGAATCGTTTGTTGGGCTAGCTAATTTTTACGGAAGAATGATTCCTAATTTTGCAACAAAAATGCTACCCTTAAATAACATGAGAAATAGCGATTTCTCATGGGGCAAAATGCAACAAAAAGCCTTTGAAGACATAAAAAATGAATGATGAGCTAACCCACTAGTACAGCCATATAGTCTACAAAAAGAAGCAACAGTTACTACTGACCCCTCTGAAAAAGCCATTGACGGGGTTCTTTCGCAAGAAGGACATCCAGTCATATATGTATCGAGAAAATTGACTCCAGCGGAGCAAAACTACTCGAACATAGAGCAGGAAGCACTGGCAATTGTGTTTGTGGTCACAAGACTAAAACAATTCCTTCATGGAAGACGATTTACCCTACAGACTGAACACAAACCACTCAAATATCTCTTTGCACCAGACGAGGAGATCCCGAAGACAGCATCAGCGAGAATCACAAGATGGGCAATAGCTCTAATGGGTTTCGACTATGAGTTGAGGTACACACCAGGAGAGCAGATAATGCCATGCAGATGCTTTGAGCAGAATGGATTTTGGCGAAGACGAATTGGACAACGATTGAGTGTGCTTCGCAATCAATAACATCTACTTCGCCCACAGTGATTTGGTGACTCAAGCAGAAATCAAAACTGAACTTGGAACAAACAGATTCTTCCAGGACATAATGAAACGAATCAAAAGCGGCAATTGGAAACAATGTTCAGAAGCGGAAAAAGGATTCGAACAACAGAAAGATGCACTTACTTTACATAATGGAATCATCTTCAGAGGTGTTGTTCCTTTCATTCCACCCAAACTACGACACTTGGTTTTGGCAAAAGCGCATGAGACACATCCCGGGAAGAATGCAACTGAGTCATCAGTCAGAATGAAGGCATGGTGGCCTGGCATTACCCAAGACGTTCAACACTTTGTTAGTAAATGTAAGAATTGTCAATTGAAGAGGCCTAGCCTGGGAAAAACGGTCTCTACGTGGCCAGAAGCCGACGTTTGGGAACGGCTCCACATGGACTGGGGGTTATGTTGAGGACCAAGGCAATATCTTAGTAATTGTTGACGCGTGTTCTGGTTGGATAGAAACCTTCCCCGCGGGAAATATAACATCAGAAGCAGTTAAATTATATCTTAGTTAAATCTTTGCAAGATTCGGAATACCAAAAACTTTAGTTTCTGATAATGGTCCTGAATTTGTAAGTGGTGACCTTAAATAGTGGTGTGAATCACTGGGGATTAAGAAAATAGAATCACCCGTCTATCATCCAATAGCTAATGGACTAGCTGAAAGAGCAGTTCAGACAGTGAAGCGGGCACTTCAAGCGTGGAGTCCCAACCTTAATGTGTCATTTGGAGCATTCCTGCAAAGGGCACTGATGACACATCGCAACACTTCAAAGACGAGGAGCAAACCTCCAGTTAAACTCTTGTTGGACGCAGAGTGAGACTACCAGCAATAGCAGATTTCGACTTGTGCGAAACTATTCTATTCAAGGCCAACGAAAACACAAAGACAGTTCCTGTCACCTTCATCATCCGGAAGGGCTTGAACACATCTTTCATACAGCCCGAAAAGTCAGCACAGACTATTCTAGTGAGCGACAACCAAATTGCGAGACTAGACGAGGGCAATGTGAAAATTGAACCAGCAGTGGAGGAGACCATATCTCAATCAAAACAACAACTTCAGAGCACAGATGTGGGACCTTCACTTCAAGATGAGGCTTCTGCAGCCACATCATCTGCAGAGCACCAACAACCCGAAACCTCAGAGCCTTCACGAACATCAACAAGAAACAGAAAACAACCCGACAGATTTGGAGAACCTATACCCACAAACTTGCTTAAAAAAGAGGAAGGATGTGATGGTTTCAAAGAAACAGCAAAAAACTTAGAAGTTTTCTTTATTAAAGTTTCAAAGAACGAAAGAAGAACTTACCTGCCGAACTTTATTGCTGTGTCGATAAGTAATGGCCACAAAACTAAACTCAATTCTAATTTTGTTTTGGCGCTATCATTATCTTATTGACCCATCAATCATATGTCAGAAGCAAATTCTCCCGCCAACAGAAAACTGATTTAAACATCCACCGACCTCCAACTAATGAACTCGATTGTACCCAAGCCATATATGATTCTCATGAAATGTTAATGAAAATAGAAAATCACCTCCGAGATTCGGAGTTAAGATCTATTCACATGCCAATCATGTAAAATATTTTTAGCTAATCTAAATTTTCTCTGTAAATTTTTGAATAGATAACCACTATAAATACAAGCTAATTTTTGTATATTTTCAGTTCAAAATTTAATTTAAAATTCAACCTATTGAATTCTTTGACCCGTGTTGTCGACCACGACAGATTATTTTCGGCCCGCCGATGAGATGTAATCTCAATATAACAAATATTTTGGACCTCGAAATTTTACATCGAAACGGAAAAATTTTTGTAAAAAAAAATTATCCAAACTTTTGATACATCGTGTAATCGGTAAGTACAAATGAAGCAACTGCTTATGCAAAATTACCTCGTATTAAAATTTTTCCAGTATCATATTTTTACTAAATTGATCAGACGATGACTGAGCTCAAGTTCGAGTACAAATAAGATTTGAGCATCAGCAACACAATTTTTGACCTTTTTGAGAATTATCTGTATTTTTACGCTTACTAAATTTCACGAAACTGCGTTCTTAAATCAGCCTAAAGTTCAGCAAAAGTCAATTTTGAATCGCTGACAAAATACCTTGTTGTTTTGTTAACACCCGGGTTGAATATTTCCGCCCAAAATGATGTAAGAGTGGGGCTGCAATGGGAGGATCTTTTAGGAAAATGCAGCACAAAACTCTTACATCTCTTTGGGCCGCATTGGGCTTCCAAGGGGGGTAAAATGGTGTAAGAGTGAGGGGGTAAAAGACAAATTAACCCTCACTCTTACATCTTTTTTGGTCTGCCAAGGGGGTAAAACGATGTAAGAGTTGGTGGGTAATTTGTCTTTTACCCCCTCACTCTTACACCATTTTACCCCCCTTGGCAGACCAAAAAAGATGTAAGAGTGGGGGGTTAATTTGTCTTTGACCCCTTCACTCTTGCATCATTTTACACCCGTTGGAAGCCCAATGCAGCCCAAAAAGACGTAAGAGTTTTGAGCTGCATTTTCCAAAAAACTCCTCCCATTGCAGCCCCACTCTTACGTGATTTTACCCCCTTGGCAGCCCAACTCTTACATCATTTTAACCCCCCTGGCAGCCCAAATCTTACATCATTTAACCCCCTCAATCTTTTAGCCCCCATACCTGAAGACTGCCAGTCTTGAACCCACAACCTCTGTACCCTCAGCTGCGTCGCCTTATCCTCCAGACCATCGATGGTTGTCCAACTCTTGACGGCCTATATATATAAATAATAATTGTTAGAATTGCCCCATCACAACAAATTACCCCTTACTCTTACATCATTCCCCCCCCCCCTTGGCAGCCCAACTCTTACATCATTTTACCCCCTCTGAACAAATTACCCCTTCACTCTTACACCATTTTACCCCCCTTGGCAGCCCAACTCTTAAATCATTTTACCCCCTCTGAACCAATTACCCCTTCACTCTTACACCATTTTAACCCACTTGGCAGCCCAACTCTTAAATCATTTTACACCATCTGGACAAATTACCCCCTCACTCCTACACAACTATACCCCCCTTGGCAGCCCAATTCCCATTTCATTTTACCCCCTCTGAACAAATTACCCCTTCACTCTTACACCATTTTACCCCCCTTGGCAGCCCAACTCAACCTCATTTTATCCCTCTGGACAAATTACCCCCTCACTCTTACACCATTTTACCCCCCTTGGCAGGCCAACTCTTACATCATTTAACCACCTCTGAACAAATTACCACCTCACTCTTATACCCTTTACCCCCTTGGCAGCCCAACTCTTACATCATTTTACCCCCTCTGAACAAATTACCCCCTCACGCTTACACCATTTTGCCCCCCTTGGCAGCCCAACTCTTCCATCATTTTACCCCCTCTGATCAAATTACCCCCTCACTCTTACACCATTTTACCCCCCTTGGCAGCCCAACTCTTACATCACTTTACCCCCTCTGAACAAATTACCCCCTCACTCTTACACCATTTTACCCCCTGGGCAGCCCAACTCTTACCTCATTTAACCCCCTCTGAACAAATTACCACCTCACTCTTATACCCTTTTACCCCCCTGGCAGCCCAACTCTTACATCATTTTACCCCCTCTGAACAAATTACCCCCTCACTCTTACACCATTTTACCCCCCTTGGCAGCCCAACTCTTACATCACTTTACCCCCTCTGAACAAACTACCCCCTCACTCTTACACCATTTTACCCCCCTTGACAGCCCAACTCTTACCTCATTTTACCCCCTCTGGACAAATTAACCCCTCACTCTTACACCATTTTACCCCCCTTGGCAGCCCTACTCTTACATCTTTTTATCCCCTCTGAACAAATTACCCCCTCACTCTTACACCATTTTACCCCCCTTGGCAGCCCAACTCTTACATCATTTTACCCCTCTGAACAAATTACCCCCTCACTCTTACACCATTTTACCCCCCTTGGCAGCCCAACTCTTACATCACTTTACCCCCTCTGAACAAATTACCCCCTCACTCTTACACCATTATACCCCCCTTGACAGCCCAACTCTTACCTCATTTTACCCCCTCTGGACAAATTAACCCCTCACTCTTACACCATTTTACCCCCCTTGGCAGCCCTACTCTTACATCTTTTTATCCCCTCTGAACAAATTACCCCCTCACTCTTACACCATTTTACCCCCCTTGGCAGCCCAACTCTTACATCACTTTACCCCCTCTGGACAAATTAACCCCTCACGCTTACACCATTTCACCCCCCTTGGCAGCCCAAGTCTTCCATCATTTTACCCCCTCTGATCAAATTACCCCCTCACTCTTACACCATTTTACCCCCCTTGGCAGCCCAACTCTTACATCACTTTACCCCCTCTGAACAAATTACCCCCTCACTCTTACACCATTTTACCCCCCTTGACAGCCCAACTCTTACCTCATTTTACCCCCTCTGGACAAATTAACCCCTCACTCTTACACCATTTTACCCCCCTTGGCAGCCCTACTCTTACATCTTTTTATCTCCTCTGAACAAATTACCCCCTCACTCTTACGCCATTTTACCCCCCTTGGCAGCCCAACTCTTACATCATTTTACTCCTCTGAACAAATTACCCCCTCACTCTTACATCATTTTACCCCCCTTGGCAGCCCAACTCTTACATCACTTTACCCCCTCTGAACAAATTACCCCCTCACTCTTACACCATTATACCCCCCTTGACAGCCCAACTCTTACCTCATTTTACCCCCTCTGGACAAATTAACCCCTCACTCTTACACCATTTTACCCCCCTTGGCAGCCCTACTCTTACATCTTTTTATCCCCTCTGAACAAATTACCCCCTCACTCTTACACCATTTTACCCCCCTTGGCAGCCCAACTCTTACATCATTTTACCCCTCTGAACAAATTACCCCCTCACTCTTACACCATTTTACCCCCCTTGGCATCCCAACTCTTACCTCATTTTACCCCCTCTGAACAAATTACCCCCTCACTCTTACACCATTTTACCCCCCTTGGCAGCCCAACTCTTACCTCATTTTACCCCTCTGGACAAATTACCCCCTCACTCTTACACCATTTTACCCCCCTTGACAGCCCAACTCTTACCTCATTTGACCCCCTCTGGACAAATTACCCCCTCACTCTTACACCAATTTACCCCCCTTGGCAGCCCAACTCTTGCCTCATTTTACCACCTCTGGACAAATTACCCCCTCACTCTTACACCATTTTAACCCCCTTGGCAGGCCAACTCTTCAATCATTTAACCCCCTCTGACCAAATTACCACCTCACTCTTATACCCTTTTACCCCCCTGGGCAGCCCAACTCTTACATCATTTTACCCCCTCTGAACAAATTACCCCCTCACGCTTACACCATTTTACCCCCCTTGGCAGCCCAACTCTTCCATCATTTTACCCCCTCTGATCAAATTACCCCCTGACTCTTACACCATTTTACCCCCCTTGGCAGCCCAAATCTTACATCACTTTACCCCCTCTGAACAAATTACCCCCTCACTCTTACACCATTTTACCCCTCTGGGCAGCCCAACTCTTACCTCATTTAACCCCCTCTGAACAAATTACCACCTCACTCTTATACCCTTTTACCCCCTTGGCAGCCCAACTCTTACATCATTTTACCCCCTCTGAACAAATTACCCCCTCACGCTTACACCATTTCACCCCCCTTGGCAGCCCAACTCTTCCATCATTTTACCCCCTCTGATCAAATTACCCCCTCACTCTTACACCATTTTACCCCCCTTGGCAGCCCAACTCTTACATCACTTTACCCTCTCTGAACAAATTACCCCCTCACTCTTACACCATTTTACCCCCCTGGGCAGCTCAACTCTTACCTCATTTTAACCCCTCTGGACAAATTACCCCCTCACTCTTACACAACTATACACCCCTTGGCAGCCCAATTCTTACATCATTTTACCCCTCTGGACAAATTACCCCCTCACTCTTACACCATTTTACCCCCCTTGGCAGCCCAACTCTTACCTCATTTTACCCCCTCTGGACAAATTAACCCCTCACTCTTACACCATTTTACCCCCCTTGGCAGCCCTACTCTTACATCATTTTATCCCCTCTGAACAAATTACCCCCTCACTCTTACACCATTTTACCCCCCTTGGCAGCCCAACTCTCACATCATTTTACCCCTCTGAATAAATTACCCCCTCACTCTTACACCATTTTACCCCCCTTGGCATCCCAACTCTTACCTCATTTTACCCCCTCTGAACAAATTACCTCCTCACTCTTACAACATTTTACCCCCCTTGGCAGCCCAACTCTTACCTCATTTTAGCCCTCTGGACAAATTACCCCCTCACTCTTACACCATTTTACCCCCCTTGACAGCCCAACTCTTACCTCATTTGACCCCCTCTGGACAAATTACCCCCTCACTCTTACACCATTTTACCCCCCTTGGCAGCCCAACTCTTGCCTCATTTTACCCCCTCTGGACAAATTACCCTCTCACTCTTACACAATTTGACCCCCTTCTCAGCCCAATTCTTACATCACTTTACCCCTCTGAACAAATTACCCCCTCACTCTTACACCATTTTACCCCCCTTGGCAGCCCAACTCTCACCTCAATTTCACCCCTCCTCCCATTGCAGCCCATTGCAGCCCACTCTTACATGGCAATTTCATTCATGGGCGGTAATTCCTTAAAAGTCCTCCCATTGCAGCCCATTGCAGCCCACTCTTACATGACAATTTCAGTCCCGTGGGGTAATTCCTAAAAAACTCCTCCCATTGCAGCCCATTGCAGCCCCTTCTTACATGGCAATTTCAGTCAGGGGGGTATTTCCTTAAAAGTCCTCCCATTGCAGTCCATTGCAGCCCACTCTTACATGGCAATTTCAGTCAGGGGGGGGGGGGGGTAACTCCTTAAAAGTCCTCTCATTGCAGCCCATTGCAGCCCACTCTTAAATGGCAATTTTATTCAGGGGGGGGGGTAATTCCTTAAAAGTCCTCCCATTGCAGCCCATTGCAGCCCACTCTTACATGACAATTTCAGTCAGGGGGGTAATTCCTTAAAAGTCCTCCCATTGCAGTCCATTGCAGCCCACTCTTACATGACAATGTCAGTCAGGGGGGGTAATTCCATAAAAGTCCTCTCATTGCAGCCCATTGCAGCCCACTCTTACTTGGCAATTTCATTCAGGGGGTAATTCCTTAAAATTCCTCCAATTGCAGCCCATTGCAGCCCACTCTTACATGACAATTTCAGTCATGGGGTTAATTCTTTAAAAGTCCTCCCATTGCAGCCCATTGCAGCCCACTCTTACATGGCAATTTCAGTCAGGAGGTAATTCCTTAAAAGTCCTCCCATTGCAGCCCATTGCAGCCCACTCTTACATGACAATTTCAGTCATGGGGTTAATTCCTGAAAAGTCCTCCCATTGCAGCCGATTGCAGCCCACTCTTACATGACAATTTCAGTTATGGGGGGTAATTCCTGAAAACTCCTCCCATTGCAGCCCATTGCAGCCCACTCTTACATGACAATTTCAGTCAGGGGGTAATTCCTGAAAAGTCCTCCTGTTGCAGCCCATTGCAGCCCACTCTTACATAGCAATTTCAGTCATGGGGGTAATTCTTTAAAAGTCCTCCCATTGCAGCCCATTGCAGCCCACTCTTACATGACAATTTCAGTTATGGGGGGTAATTCCTGAAAACTCCTCTCATTGCAGCCCATTGCAGCCCACACTTACATGGCAATTTCAGTCAGGGGGGGTAATTCCTGAAAAGTCCTCCCGTTGCAGCCCATTGCAGCCCACTCTTACATGGCAATTTCAGTCATGGGGGTAATTCTCTAAAAGTCCTCCCATTGCAGCCCATTGCAGCCCACTCTTACATGGCAATTTCAGTCAGGGGGGTAATTCCTTAAAAGTCCTCCCATTGCAGCCCATTGCAGCCCACTCTTACATGACAATTTCAGTCATGGGGGTAATTCCTGAAAAGTCCTCCCATTGCAGCCGATTGCAGCCCACTCTTACATGACAATTTCAGTTATGGGGGGTAATTCCTGAAAACTCCTCCCATTGCAGCCCATTGCAGCCCACTCTTACATGACAATTTCAGTCAGGGGGTAATTCCTGAAAAGTCCTCCTGTTGCAGCCCATTGCAGCCCACTCTTACATGGCAATTTCAGTCATGGGGGTAATTCTTTAAAAGTCCTCCCATTGCAGCCCATTGCAGCCCACTCTTACATGACAATTTCAGTTATGGGGGGTAATTCCTGAAAAGTCCTCCCGTTGCAGCCCATTGCAGCCCACTCTTACATGGCAATTTCAGTCATGGGGGTAATTCTCTAAAAGTCCTCCCATTGCAGCCCATTGCAGCCCACTCTTACATGACAATTTCAGTCATGGGGGTAATTCCTGAAAAGTCCTCCCATTGCAGCCGATTGCAGCCCACTCTTACATGACAATTTCAGTTATGGGGGGTAATTCCTGAAAACTCCTCCCATTGCAGCCCATTGCAGCCCACTCTTACATGACAATTTCAGTCAGGGGGTAATTCCTGAAAAGTCCTCCTGTTGCAGCCCATTGCAGCCCACTCTTAAATGGCAATTTCAGTCATGGGGGTAATTCTTTAAAAGTCCTCCCATTGCAGCCCATTGCAGCCCACTCTTACATGACAATTTCAGTTATGGGGGGTAATTCCTGAAAACTCCTCTCATTGCAGCCCATTGCAGCCCACACTTACATGGCAATTTCAGTCAGGGGGGGTAATTCCTGAAAAGTCCTCCCGTTGCAGCCCATTGCAGCCCACTCTTACATGGCAATTTCAGTCATGGGGGTAATTCTCTAAAAGTCCTCCCATTGCAGCCCATTGCAGCCCACTCTTACATGGCAATTTCAGTCAGGGGGGTAATTCCTTAAAAGCCCTCCCATTGCAGCCCAATTCTTACATCATTTTACCCCCTCTGAACAAATTACCCCCACACTCTTACATCAATTTACCCCCCATAGACAAATTACCCCCCATTCTTACATCAAAATGGGAGGATTTTAGGGAGGACATTCGACCCGGGCAATTATTGTCGTTGTTTACTTGGAAGGGTAAACAAGCAACGAAATATGCCTCGAGGGGGAAAAATGTACGGAGGAGATATGCACTGAGGGATATCATGACACCCAGTATTATTTTCTCATGTTCAAAGCAAACATCGCAGATATTGTATTCATACTTGGTCGAGGCGTCTCAACCAGTGATTACCTAGGTCGAAGCAACTGTTATTTCCAGACCGCATTAGAGGAATTGTTTCTAAGTGTCCAGACCGCCCCAAATTGAAAAATCTTGTGTACAGACTTCTGTGTGTTCATGTTAATTCAGAGCTTCGTTTGCTCTCATTTTGTAATTTTATGCTCAGTTTAGCGCCTACATCAGACTTCTTGTGATCATGTACAGACTTTCGTACTTTCATGTCCAGACTTTCGTGCGTTCTTCTTCAGATTTTTGCGCGTTCATGTCCAGATTTTTGTGCGTTCATGTCCAGACTTTTGTGCGTTCATGTCAACTTTTGTGCGTTCATGTTCAACTTTTCGTGCGTTTTTTTTCAGACTATCTAATTGCGAACACACGGCGACCCCCTCGTCAGCTCATCTTTGGTATATCTAATGTAATTGATGTAGTGCTATACGTTATATGAGGCGAACGCAAAGGAAGCCGAAGTAAAAGTACACCGACAGAAAAGCAAGCCGAAAGTTATGTAATAGTTATGTAATCTATCAGAAAAATACATTGTTAGCTGTTACAATCAATACTGCGCGTAGTATTATAGTGCATAATGTATTCCAATGTACCAAAGAAACAAAATACGTTAATTTTTAGATATCTAGTGGGTACGGGCCTCAGCGGACCTCTGTCCATGGCCATGTCTTTCATCCGCTGTGGGATGTAATCCGGAAATCGCGGGCCGGTTATCGCGGCAAAGCCGCGTAGGCCGCCCACTGGCCCGCCAGGGGCAACTTAAAATACGGGGATCTCAAAATTTTTGCGCTTTGTTGACCTCATTTTCAAAATTCGGCTTGCTTGCCTATCGGCTTGCTTGACCACCACCGTTATATAACGGTAGGATAGCCCCTATCTTATTGGTCAAATAACGTCTACTTGCAGGTCAATTACAGCATTTATACTAAAAATGGAGTTTACTTTCGAGGGCTGGGGAGAGACTCAGGAGCTAAATAAACGTTGAGCGTCAAAAATTTGAAAAAAATATACTTCAACTTAATCAATCGGAAAATAAAAACTTCAATTTTATTGACAGTGTTACGTAGTAAATGGACAAATTTTAGCCAATCAGAATCGGGTATTTCTAAATAACAAATAGGCATATAAACCGTTCCAAATAAGATTTAAATACGTTCTAATATACGTAGAAAGTTCCGAAAAAGTTCATTTAATCTAATTTTAAGTAAATACAACTACTATATGTATCGATTAAGCTAGTTTTTGGCTGAATGATTTTAGGGTTTCTAGACAATTGATGAATGAAAACGAACTGATTTGACGTAAACGACATCAGACGAAAAAACCTGTTAAATGAGCATCAAAAAATCTTGCCGTCTAAGTTTCATTTGTTGTCTTGATCATATTAATGCTAATACGTTGCTTTATATATGCTTAAACATTGCTTACACGTTGCTATCATAGATAAGGCTTACACGTTGCTATCATGAATAAGACTTACACGTTGCTATATAATCTGAATTGAACAATCGAACTACAGTTTTTTACTGAGTTTATAGACACATCCATTGTTGGTCTTTGCACATGATGTTTCTTTTGAACCATCCAAATGTCAGCTGGTTTTCAATCTCTTCAGACGTGAAAAATTGAGGTTCCAATCCGGGCTGAGGTGGAAAAACGAATGACACGTCAGGACCTAAAATAAATTATTAAAAAACTGCACGAATTTCAGCTGAATAATGTCGTCAAAGCCAGGTTAAACTTAATTGACCCGAACTGACTTTATCAGTTTTTTTTTGTTGTCGCTAATGTGGGCGGGGGTTTATATGATTTATACCTACAAAGCGGGTAAGGGAGATCTTTAATGTAAAAGATTAATTTGTTTTTGCTTTACATTTTGTAATGCCAGAAACTTTGAAACATTATATCCGCACTTTAGCTGGAATAATTGAAATTTAATTATATTTAAAATTTTAGTCTGTCAATCATTACTGTCCACTTCAAAGCATTCAAGGAAAACAAATTCACGCAAATTTGCACGCGATTTCAAGTAGAGATCACTGCTTATGTTTATGCATGCGTTCTGAATTACGCAGATGAAGTACAATACTGTTCGCTACTTTGAGCAGATTAGCAATTTAAAGTGAAAATATTAGCAAATAAACTTGCGTAAAATTAACAAAAATCATAAAACGCAATATCAGAATACCTATGTTGCCACAAATAAATAAAGCGGAGAGAAGTAGTTACCCGGACCCGAGTGCCATAGTAAATCAGTACTGATTCATGATAATCCAATAGTAAAAGCTCAAATCAGTACTGAATCATGGTAATCTAAGAGTTTTTTCTTTTGCAGTATGTACAGAATAACCTCAGAATGGTTTTTTGCAATGAATTTTTACTGAACATCATGTTTTTGATTCCTCATTATGTTCATAAAAATTTCATCGAAAAATTGAAATTTTCGAAAATCGGGAAATGTGCATGATGATGAATGAGAGCATGAAGCATGAAATCCATCCTAAAACTGTCGCGAAGTCCTGCTAAAACTGTCTCTCCATAGATTTGTTCTGGTTACTGGATGGGGTCGGGGGGGGGGGGGTTTCGCTAGTCAGCAAGTGGGGGGGGGGGGGGGTGGAAACGAAGTCATTCTTCATTCTTCGTTTATATCAGATGATAAGTTTGGATAAGCCCCCTCCGACACAGTACACCCCCCCCCCCTCATCCCCCCTACCCCACCCAGTAACCAGAACAACTCCGTTTATCTCTTCTATCCAACTCATCTGGCCCGACTCATCCGGTCCAACTCATCCGGCCCAACTCATCCGGCCCAACTCATCCGGCCCAACTCCCCCCCCCTCTTTCAACAACAGATAAGGTGGGGTGCAGTTTTAGCAGTTTTTAAAAAATTTACAAATCAGGAAAACGGTACCTGCAACCTTCGGCAAAGTAGCCGTTGGCGCGCTTGAACACAGGTGCCGTGGGAAAAGTTGCCATCCCCTCGAATCGTGAACAGAGGTGACATTGGCAGGTACGATTTCATAACTAACGTACAGGTAATCCTCAAATGTTAGAGAGAAGGTACGGAAGATTTATTTAGCGAGGGGGGGGAGTAAGGTGGGGGGGGGTGTAGGAGTGTAGGAGTAAGGTAGGGGGGGGGGGGTGGGGTGGGGCGGGGGAGTAAGGTGGGGGGGGGGGTGGTCATTCGGAAGTTACAATTCGTAAACATTGATAAAGCCCGTCCGATTTGCTGCGAGATAGTTCGCTGGTCACAGAGCATGTAATCGGTGGAAGCGTATTTGAATCCTTTCATGGTTGTGTTAAATAAACTACTACTACTACTACTACTACTACTACTACTACTACTACTACTACTACTACTACTACTACTACTACTACTACTACTACTACTACTACTACTACTACTACTACTACTACTACTACTACTACTACTAATACTGGGTGTCATGATGCTGTTCCATGCGGGTCAATTCCGTTCCGGGTCAATTCTGTGCTTGGTCATAATTATGCATTTTGTAACGTTTTCAGATTTTTGTTGGCTTTACAATTACTGATAGAGGAAGTACGATGGCATCTCGAAAAATATCTGTTGTCCCACAAGAAGTATCGGCTGCTCTTACTCTTCAACGTAACCAAAATCCGGCTCCCGAAGAAGTCCCAGCTGAACCCGAAGAAATGCAAGTCGAGGGCAGCGACGTTAGTTTTTTATTGAATTTTTGCCAGTTTTTGATGGCATGATTTTTGTAAAAGTACATGTAAACTATAGCCACTTTTTTGTGTCTGAAACTTTCACGTGGTAATTAACACAGAACTGTTTCTGTCCGCAATTAGATTCCGCGGTAATATGGAGACATAAATGGGAAAAATCACAAATTGAATGACGTACAGGGACAGAATAGGCAAACTCATTGAAAAGAAGGGTTTCATTCAACTTTATATGACAACTAATTTGAGATATGTTGTTACAAGCTCAAAAATCATAATATGTGCAGAGAAAGTCTAGATGAGGCTAGAGCGCTTAGTGAACTTTTCAAATCAAATTTCTAAATCAAATTTTGGATCCTTTCCGTTTGTGCCCCCCCCCCCCCAGCTTAGTGGGTGCATATTATTTTGCTTAGTGAGGGGCACAAACAGAAAAGATCCCAAATTTTGTACACTTGGTGCGTTTTGAATGACGCAATTCCAAATTTTGAACGTGCAATAATAGTCTGTCAGAATTAATGGCAGATAAGACTCCTTAAAAATATGGATCCTCTTGGTTAAATTTTATTCTCTGTGCGTTTTATTCCAAATACACTGGGGTGTCATGGGCAAAATTGTCCCAAATTTTTTTTGCTAAATTGTAGTTTTTCAGTTGTTTCTTTGCATCTTTGAAAAGACTTCTCAGTTCAGTTATTATTGCAAAGGAGTTTTTAAACAGACAGATTGCGCATTGCAATCTTGAATTTTTTTCTGAAATATATGTATAATTAATAGCGGCCTCAGCTCAGCCGGCTATTATATCGCTCCTATTTTTGTTTTTTTTTAAATCCATGAATTGCATTGTATTAACAGGTAAAGCTCAGCGGGCATCAAGTTTCATTAGAGGCCCTTAGCCACGTTTAGTAGTCTTCAGGTGTGGTGAAGCTATTGGGAAGGCCTCAATTCTTGTTTAAAAGGTTGCAATTTTTTGCGTTTTTTCGTCATTTTTGAATTATTGTCGGACCAGTCTAAATTTGAGGTTTGTAAAAGTTGATAAACGTCTTTTGCAAGACATAATTACTTTAATGACTTTTTTATCAGCTATATTATTGGAACCTCACTCATAAACACGCAATTTTATACTTTTTTAACAATTTTTTTTTTCAAATTTTGCGTCATTTCAGTTTTTTCAGCTCTAGCTGTCAAAGAACCTCCTCTAGGGCTGGATAATTGTTTACTGCATAACTTCTAGAGGTAATGACATGGTTTTAATAGCCGCCCTCATCTCAGCCGGCTATAATAGCACTCCTATTTTTTTTCGTCGAACAAAAAAGGTTTCGCTTTACCTCATTTTGCCGCTTTTTAAACATTTTGCATGAAATATTTTTGACTTCTCTGGGCTAGTTTCTCTCTTCTCTCATTGTGCTAAAAAGTGATTTTGAAAATCAGTTGCTCGGCAAAGCATTTCAAAATGAACAGAGTCAGTATAAAAATGCTCCTCCCCTTCCCTCCCTCCCCCCACGACCCAAGCAGGCTGCAATTGATTAGAGATCCCACTAGTCGTTCGAGAGAAATTCTTCCGACGTTTAGTCGGTTACGTTTTGTTTTTAATCAGTGGCTGATCTTTTCAGGAGGGTGATATTGTTGACTTCAGTTGCTTGAAATCTTTTAATTTTAAATTTGGACTGGTCCTGATAAGTTGTTCTTTATGTCGAATAAAATTTACACAAACATACACACACACACAAACACACACACACACATATATACACAAACATAGATACACTCACATACACACACAAACACACACATACATACACATATAAATACACACACATGCACACACATACACACATATATACACACACATACACAAGCATACACACATACACACATACACAAACATACACACATACACACATAAACACACACACATACACACACAAACATTACACACATACACACACAAATACACACACACATACACAAACACATACACACATACATACACAAACATACACTCACATACACACATATACACATACACACAAACAAACACACATACACAAACATACACACACATACACACACACACATTAACACACACATATACACAAACATACACTCACATACACACACATACACATACAAACACACACACACACATATATATATATATATAGACACACACACACACATACATATACAAACATACACTCACATACACACATACACACAAACATACACACACATAAACACACACACATACACAAACATATATACACTCACATACACACAAACACACACACATACACACACATAAATACACACACACATGCACACACATACACACACTTATACACACATACAAACATACACACACACAAACATTTACACACATACGCACACAAACACACATACACACACAAACACACACATACACACACATGCACAAACACATACATACACGCATACATACCCAAACATACACTCACAAACACACATATACACATACACACAAACAAACAGACATACACAAACATACACACACACACATAAACACACACACACACATGAACACACACACATACACACACACACAAACGTACACACGCATACACATACAAACACACACATACACACATATAAACACACACACACACATACATATACAAACATGCACCCACATACACACACAAACACACACATACACACAAACATACACACACATAAACACACACACATACACACGCATACACACATATACATACACATATACACATACATACGCCCACATACACCCACACATACACACACATACACTCACATACACACACACATACACACTCACATATACACACACAAACATACAATCACATACACACGCATACACAGACACATACATACACACACATAAACGCACACACATATACACACATACATACATACACCCACATACACACATAGCACACACACATACATACACACAGACATGAATGCACACGCATACACACATACACTCACATACGCACACACACACACACAAACACACACACACATAAACACACACAAACATACACACATAAACACACACACATACACCCACACATACACAAACATACATACACACACATACGCACAGACACACACATACACAAACATACACACACGTACACACACATAAATACACACACATACACACACCTACACACATTTACACACACATACACACACATACACCCACACATACACACACATACACACGCACATACACAAACATACATACACAAACACACACTCACATACACACACATACATAGACAAACACACACACACACACACATAAAGACACACACACATACACACATACACCCACACACACACATACACAGACACACACATAAACGCACACACACATTTACACACAAATAAGCACACACACATACACACACATAGCCTACACATACAGACAAATAGACACACACATCTACAAACATTCATACACAAACTCACACTCACATACACACACATACATACACAAACACACACATACACACACATAAACACACACACACATATACACACATACACCCACACATACACACACAGACACACACATACACAAACATAAACGCACACACATATAAACACACATACATACATGCACACACATACATAACACATACATATACACACATATACATGCATACACACGTATACACAAACATACACTCACATACACACACAAACACATACACATACACACATAAAAACACACACACATACATAAACACACACATACACCCACACATACACACACATACATACACAAACATACACTCACATACAAGCACACACTCACACACACATATACACACACATACATACATACTCACGCATACATACACATACACTCACATAAACACACACACACAGATACACAAACATATATACACTCACATACACACACAAAAACACACACACATACACACACATAAATACAACTACACATACACACACATACACAAACATACAATCACATACACACGCATACACATACACACACATAACACACACATACATACACATACACACACATACACACTCACATATACACACACAAACATACAATCACATACACACGCATACACAGACACACACATACACACACATAAACGCACCCACATATACACACATACATACATACACACACATACACACATAGCACACACACATACATACACATACACACATACATGCATACACACGCATACACACACATACACTCACATACACACACATACACACACAAACACACACACACATATATACACACAAATAAACACACATACACCCACACATACACACACATACACAAGCATACATACACAAACATACACACACATACGCACAGACACACATACACACACATACACAAACAAAAACACGTACACACACATAAACACACATACACACACCTACACACATTTACACACACACATAAGCACACACACATACACACACATACACCCACACATACACAAACATACATACACAAACACACACTCACATACACACACACATAGACAAACACACACACACACATACACACACAAAGACACACACATATACACTTATACACCCACACACACACATACACAGACACACAAATACACACACATAAACGCACACACACATTTTCACACACATAAGCACACACACATACGCCTACACATACACACAAATACACATACACAAACATACATACACAAACACACACTCACATACACACACATACATACACAAACCCACACACACATACACACACATAAACACACACACATACACCCACACATACACACACAGACACACACATACACAAACATAAACGCACACACATATACACACATAAACATATACATACACACACATACACATACATAACACTTACATATACACACATATATACATACACACGTATACACAAACATACACTCACATACACACACACATACACAAATAAACACACACACACATATACACACATAAACACACACACACATACACCCACACATACACACATACACAAACATACACTCACATACACGCACATACACACACAAAGACACACATATACACACACATACACATACACACATACATACATACACACTCACACATACACATACAATCACACACACACACACAAACACACACACACACATAAACACACACATATACACACACATAAACTAACATACACCCACTCATACACACACATACACAAACATACATACACAAACATACACACACACATACGCACAGACACACATACACACACATACCAAACATAAACACACGTACACACATAAACACACACACACATACACACACCTACACACATTTACACACACACATACACACACATACACACACATACACAAACATACATACACAAACACACACTCACATACACACATACCAAGACAAACACACACACACACATAAAGACACACACACATATACACACATACACCCACACACACACACATACACAGACACACACATACACACACATAAACGCACACACACACACACATTTAAACACACATAAGCACACACACATACACCTACACATACACACAAATACACACACACATACACAAACATACATACACAAACACACACTCACATACACACACATACATACACAAACCCACACACACACACATACACACATATAAACACACACATATATACACACATTCACCCACACATACACACACATACACAGACACACAAACATACACAAACATAAACGCACACACATATACACACACATAGATACATACATACACACACATAACACATACATATACACACATATATACATACACACGTATACACAAACATACACTCACATACACACATAAACACACAAACACATACACATACACACATAAACACACACACATATATACACACACATACACCCACACATACACACACATACACAAACATACATACACAAACATACACTCACATACACGCACATACACACACAAACACACACACACACACAGACACACATATACACACACATACACACATACATACATACACACGCATACATACACATACACTCACATACACACACAAACACACACACATACACACACATAAACACACACACATACACCCACACAAACACACACATACACAAACATACACTCACATACACGCACATACACACACAGACACACATATACACACATACACTCACATACACACACATAAACACACACATACACCTACACATACACACATACACAAACATACAGTCACATACACACATTCACCTACACAGACACACACATACACGCACACACATATACACACACATAAACACACACTCACACAAACATACACTCACATACAAGCACATACACACACAAACACACACACACAGACACACATATACACACACATACAAACATACACACACACACACACACATACACATACATACATACACATACACGCACATGACACACACACATACACAAACATACATACACACATATATACATACTTACACACGCATACACACACAGATACACAAACACATGTGCGTGTTTGTATTATTGATATTATAATTATTATTATTGTTAATATCATTTGCTAGTAATTTTAGCTATAAACACAGTAATTGGCTTCATATCATCTTTCTGTAGGTTTTCCAGAAAAGGTTACCGAATCGAAGTACTCGTGGTCTTGGCCCAAGTAGTCGGAAGGTCATCGATGAGGCTAAACGAGTTGCCAGAGATCAGTTGAAAAACAAGTTTTTCTTGATATACTATGAGGACTTGACGTGCGATACTATCTGGAGCCTGCACAACAGCATCTGCCTCGATGAGGGGCAACGGCTTGAAGTGAAGGCTGAATCTGTTTTCGACGTCAGATTCAAACTCAAAAATCCACGAACGGATAATTTTTTGTGGAAGGCAACAGTTATCGCAGTAGGACACAAAGATTTTTGTGATAACTTGCGAGAAAGCACATGGGTAAAGGTGATCGAATCGAATGGAGATATGAGTTACCTACCCTTGATACCCGTTGTCGACCCGGATTTGACGCTATAAGACAATGTGAACCAAGTATTGTTGAGTGGCGACATCAACTCCCAAGGTGTCAAAAGACGACTACATTGTGATGATCAAAACAATGAACTGCAGCAGCAAAGTAGAAAAAGTGTCAACCAGCTACGTGACGAAGATGAGGATTGCCCTGTTTTAGATCCACAAGACGTTTCCGAGTGCCTAGACAATGTCCAGAAGGAAAACATGAAGACCAATAAGCCAAATAGATTTGACCGATTTGAAGCTGAGACCAGCGGAGTTTTCGAAAGAAATTGCAATAATAGCGGCATATTTAATAGTCAGCATCATAACAGCGGAATCGACGGAGATCAGCTTAATTGCAGTGGAGGTCAAATAACTTCCAACAAGGTAAATCGTATTTTGGCGTTATACTGGAGGGTTGTTTGGCTATTCAAAAAATTGTGTGAGTTTGAGCTGAACTTTAGGGTGGGAAGCAAAGAGAGATTGAGCAACCGAAACACAGTTCGACTCCGGGTAACAAAAAGATGAAGTTGCCAAGATATGTCAACCCAGACGGAATAACAGAGCTTGAGGTGAAACGGGCAGATTTTGAGGCTGCACGTGCTGTAAAGGAAGCAGCAGACAAAATTTTGGAGGCCGCTAATTTGATAGTGAACTGCATGACGGAGTTCAGGCCCGAACTCAAGGCTTTAGCAAACAGAAACTATCGCGAAATCCAAATGTCATCGAATGCTATTAGGCAACTGGTGAGATTCAACAAATGTTTATTATTTTTGAAGCATCTTTAGTCAAAATTTGAAGCAAATTTTTTAGTCAACCGAAGTCTCAAAGCTTGGTGTTCTTCTTCCCGTGCCAAAGCACATTTCTTCGGGAGATCAACCACTTCTGGAGATAACCAAAGGCCCCGGAAAAGGGAAAGATCTGGCTCTCATAGGAGGGGCGACAGCGCAATTGCTGGGACGAAACGCGTCAAAGGAACTCTGGACTCGGGACAGGCTTAAAACACACATGCTCTCCCCCAAAATGAAGACGAAGCAGGGGAAAGAACCTCGCACTGATTTTTCACCAATCAGGAAAAAATTGTTTAAAGGTTTGCTTCTGTTCTTGTCTTAAATCAATCTTTAAAATAAATTAAAAAATCTGTAATGTTGAGGTAGAATAAATAAAAAATTGTCCCTCAAAATGAGCACTTTTTTGTTTATTGAGCAGATCTGTTTCACTTGAAATTTGACGAAAAGTGGCTCTGCATGTACGAACTAGCTAAGACAAGCCTAAACAATTTGGGCAACGAAATACGGTCAGCTGAGCGCAAAAGCCAGGAAGGATGTTCAAGTGACAGATTGGATGACTTTGATACCGAAAATCATGTTCTTCAACAACAGGCTAGCAACGCAAACATTATGGACGATGCTTAGTCAGCGTTTCGCATGAAGTTGAAATATTGAGATTCAAACTTAATATAAACAAGAATCAAACGCTCAGTGTTTACTAAAATTTTGATACAATGTATTACTCAGATTCCTTGTTATCAGCTGTTGTTGATGTTTTTGTATATTGAAGTATTTACTCTCGTTGCTGAACCTGAATCAAACGCTCAGTGTTTACTAAGAATTTGCTACAATGTATTACTCAGATTCCTTAACAGCTTTTAATGATCTTTTTGTGTATTGAACTATTCAGTCACGTTGCTGAACGTCGTGTTTTATCAGATAACATTCTTTTAGCAGTTCATAAAAATTTTTTGTTTGGTTTCTTTGCATATTTGAACTTATTTTGAAATTTGATGTATTTGATTCATTAAACTCTGATCATTCACAGATTTATTAGAGTAGGTTTTTTCCTAAGAATCAAGTTGCTGGCCTTGGTTTTCCATTCCTCTCAATATCCAAAATGAGTAAAGTATTAAAGGAGGACAGGTTGCTGGACCTGGCCTAATTTCGGCACTTTTTCCTCAGAATCAAGATGCTGGACTAGGTTTTCCATACCTCTCAATATCCAAAATGAGTAAAGTATTAAAGTAGGTCAGGTTGCTGGACCTGGCCTAATTTTGGCACTTTTTCTTCAGAATCAAGTTGCTGGACTTGGTTTTCCTTTCTTCTCAATATCCAAAATGAGTAAAGTATTAAAGTAGGTCAGGTTGCTGGACCTGGCCTAATTTTGGCACTTTTCCTCAGAATCAAGTTGCTGGACTTGGTTTTCCTTTCTTCTCAATATCCAAAATGAGTAAAGTATTAAAGTAGGTCAGGTTGCTGGACCTGGCCTAATTTTGGCACTGTCTCCTCAGAATCAAGTTGCTGGACTTGGTTTTCCATTCCTCTCAATATCCAAAATGAGTAAAGTATTAAAGTAGGTCAGGTTGCTGGACCTGGCCTAATTTTGGCACTTTTTCTTCAGAATCAAGTTGCTGGACTTGGTTTTCCTTTCTTCTCAATATCCAAAATGAGTAAAGTATTAAAGTAGGTCAGGTTGCTGGACCTAGCCTATTTTTGGCACTTTTCCTCAGAATCAAGTTGCTGGACTTGGTTTTCCTTTCTTCTCAATATCCAAAATGAGTAAAGTATTAAAGTAGGTCAGGTTGCTGGACCTGGCCTAATTTTGGCACTGTTTCCTCAGAATCAAGTTGCTGGACTTGGTTTTCCATTCCTCTCAATATGCAAAATGAGTAAAGTATTAAAGTAGGTCAGGTTGCTGGACCTGGCCTAATTTTGGCACTTTTCCTCAGAATCAAGTTGCTGGACTTGGTTTTCCTTTCTTCTCAATATCCAAAATGAGTAAAGTATTAAAGTAGGTCAGGTTGCTGGACCTGGCCTAATTTTGACACTGTCTCCTCAGAATCAAGTTGCTGGACTTGGTTTTCCATTCCTCTCAATATCCAAAATGAGTAAAGTATTAAAGTAGGTCAGGTTGCTGGACCTGGCCTAATTTTGGCACTTTTTCTTCAGAATCAAGTTGCTGGACTTGGTTTTCCTTTCTTCTCAATATCCAAAATGAGTAAAGTATTAAAGTAGGTCAGGTTGCTGGACCTGGCCTATTTTTGGCACTTTTCCTCAGAATCAAGTTGCTGGACTTGGTTTTCCTTTCTTCTCAATATCCAAAATGAGTAAAGTATTAAAGTAGGTCAGGTTGCTGGACCTGGCCTAATTTTGGCACTGTTTCCTCAGAATCAAGTTGCTGGACTTGGTTTTCCATACCTCTCAATATCCAAAATGAGTAAAGTATTAAAGTAGGTCAGGTTGCTGGACCTGGCCTAATTTTGGCACTTTTTCCTCAGAATCAAGTTGCTGGACTTGGTTTTCCATTCCTCTCAATATGCAAAATGAGTAAAGTATTAAAGTAGGTCAGGTTGCTGGACCTGGCCTAATTTTGGCACTGTTTCCTCAGAATCAAGTTGCTGGACTTGGTTTTCCATACCTCTCAATATCCAAAATGAGTAAAGTATTAAAGTAGGCCAGGTTGCTGGACCTGGCCTAATTTTGGCACTTTTTCCTCAGAATCAAGTTGCTGGACTTGGTTTTCCATTCCTCTCAATATGCAAAATGAGTAAAGTATTAAAGTAGGTCAGGTTGCTGGACCTGGCCTAATTTTGGCACTTTTTCCTCAGAATCAAGTTGCTGGACTTGGTTTTCCTTTCTTCTCAATATCCAAAATGAGTTAAGTATTAAAGTAGGTCAGGTTGCTGGACCTGGCCTAATTTTGGCACTGTTTCCTCAGAATCAAGTTGCTGGACTTGGTTTTCCATACCTCTCAATATCCAAAATGAGTAAAGTATTAAAGTAGGTCAGGTCGCTGGACATGGCCTAATTTTGGCACTTTTTCCTCAGAATCAAGTTGCTGGACTTGGTTTTCCATTCCTCTCAATATGCAAAATGAGTAAAGTATTAAAGTAGGTCAGGTTGCTGGACCTGGCCTAATTTTGGCACTTTTTCCTCAGAATCAAGTTGCTGGACTTGGTTTTCCTTTCTTCTCAATATCCAAAATGAGTAAAGTATTAAAGTTGGTCAGGTTGCTGGACCTGGCCTAATTTTGGCACTTTTCCTCAGAATCAAGTTGCTGGACTTGGTTTTCCTTTCTTCTCAATATCCAAATTGAGTAAAGTTTTAAAGTAGGTCAGGTTGCTGGACCTGGCCTAATTTTGGCACTTTTTCTTCAGAATCAAGTTGCTGGACTTGGTTTTCCTTTCTTCTCAATATGCAAAATGAGTAAAGTATTAAAGTAGGTCAGGTTGCTGGACCTGGCCTAATTTTGGCACTTTTTCCTCAGAATCAATTTGCTGGACTTGGTTTTCCTTTCTTCTCAAAATCCAAAATGAGTAAAGTATTAAAGTAGGTCAGGTTGCTGGACCTGGCCTAATTTTGGCACTGTTTCTTCAGAATCAAGTTGCTGGACTTGGTTTTCCATACCTCTCAATATCCAAAATGAGTAAAGTATTAAAGTAGGTCAGGTTGCTGGACCTGGCCTAAGTTTGGCACTTTTTCCTCAGAATCGAGTTGCTGGACTTGGTTTTCCATACCTCTCAATATCCAAAATGAGTAAAGCATTAAAGTAGGTCAGGTTGCTGGACCTGGCCTAATTTTGGCACTTTTCCTCAGAATCAAGTTGCTGGACTTGGTTTTCCTTTCTTCTCAATATCCAAATTGAGTAAAGTTTTAAAGTAGGTCAGGTTGCTGGACCTGGCCTAATTTTGGCACTGTTTCCTCAGAATCAAGTTGCTGGACTTGGTTTTCCATACCTCTCAATATCCAAAATGAGTAAAGTATTAAAGTAGGTCAGGTTGCTGGACCTGGCCTAATTTTGGCACTGTTTCCTCAGAATCAAGTTGCTGGACTTGGTTTTCCATTCCTCTCAATATGCAAAATGAGTAAAGTATTAAAGTAGGTCAGGTTGCTGGACCTGGCCTAATTTTGGCACTTTTTCCTCAGAATCAAGTTGCTGGACTTGGTTTTCCTTTCTTCTCAATATCCAAAATGAGTAAAGTATTAAAGTAGGTCAGGGTGCTGGACCTGGCCTAATTTTGGCACTTTTCCTCAGAATCAAGTTGCTGGACTTGGTTTTCCTTTCTTCTCGATATCCAAATTGAGTAAAGTTTTAAAGTAGGTCAGGTTGCTGGACCTGGCCTAATTTTGGCACTGTTTCCTCAGAATCAAGTTGCTGGACTTGGTTTTCCATTCCTCTCAATATGCAAAATGAGTAAAGTATTAAAGTAGGTCAGGTTGCTGGACCTGGCCTAATTTTGGCACTTTTTCCTCAGAATCAATTTGCTGGACTTGGTTTTCCTTTCTTCTCAAAATCCAAAATGAGTAAAGTATTAAAGTAGGTCAGGTTGCTGGACCTGGCCTAATTTTGGCACTGTTTCTTCAGAATCAAGTTGCTGGACTTGGTTTTCCTTTCTTCTCAAAATCCAAAATGAGTAAAGTATTAAAGTAGGTCAGGTTGCTGGACCTGGCCTAATTTTGGCACTGTTTCTTCAGAATCAAGTTGCTGGACTTGGTTTTCCATACCTCTCAATATCCAAAATGAGTAAAGTATTAAAGTAGGTCAGGTTGCTGGACCTGGCCTAAGTTTGGCACTTTTTCCTCAGAATCGAGTTGCTGGACTTGGTTTTCCATACCTGTCAATATCCAAAATGAGTAAAGCATTAAAGTAGGTCAGGTTGCTGGACCTGGCCTAATTTTGGCACTTTTCCTCAGAATCAAGTTGCTGGACTTGGTTTTCCTTTCTTCTCAATATCCAAATTGAGTAAAGTTTTAAAGTAGGTCAGGTTGCTGGACCTGGCCTAATTTTGGCACTGTTTCCTCAGAATCAAGTTGCTGGACTTGGTTTTCCATACCTCTCAATATCCAAAATGAGTAAAGTATTAAAGTAGTTCAGGTTGCTGGACCTGGCCTAATTTTGGCACTGTTTCCTCAGAATCAAGTTGCTGGACTTGGTTTTCCATTCCTCTCAATATGCAAAATGAGTAAAGTATTAAAGTAGGTCAGGTTGCTGGACCTGGCCTAATTTTGGCACTTTTTCCTCAGAATCAAGTTGCTGGACTTGGTTTTCCTTTCTTCTCAATATCCAAAATGAGTAAAGTATTAAAGTAGGTCAGGTTGCTGGACCTGGCCTAATTTTGGCACTTTTCCTCAGAATCAAGTTGCTGGACTTGGTTTTCCTTTCTTCTCGATATCCAAATTGAGTAAAGTTTTAAAGTAGGTCAGGTTGCTGGACCTGGCCTAATTTTGGCACTGTTTCCTCAGAATCAAGTTGCTGGACTTGGTTTTCCATTCCTCTCAATATGCAAAATGAGTAAAGTATTAAAGTAGATCAGGTTGCTGGACCTGGCCTAATTTTGGCACTTTTTCCTCACAATCAATTTGCTGGACTTGGTTTTCCTTTCTTCTCAAAATCCAAAATGAGTAAAGTATTAAAGTAGGTCAGGTTGCTGGACCTGGCCTAATTTTGGCACTGTTTCTTCAGAATCAAGTTGCTGGACTTGGTTTTCCATACCTCTCAATATCCAAAATGAGTAAAGCATTAAAGTAGGTCAGGTTGCTGGACCTGGCCTAATTTTGGCACTTTTCCTCAGAATCAAGTTGCTGGACTTGGTTTTCCTTTCTTCTCAATATCCAAATTGAGTAAAGTTTTAAAGTAGGTCAGGTTGCTGGACCTGGCCTAATTTTGGCACTGTTTCCTCAGAATCAAGTTGCTGGACTTGGTTTTCCATACCTCTCAATATCCAAAATGAGTAAAGTATTAAAGTAGGCCAGGTTGCTGGACCTGGCCTAATTTTGGCACTTTTTCCTCAGAATCAAGTTGCTGGACTTGGTTTTCCATTCCTCTCAATATGCAAAATGAGTAAAGTATTAAAGTAGGTCAGGTTGCTGGACCTGGCCTAATTTTGGCACTTTTTCCTCAGAATCAAGTTGCTGGACTTGGTTTTCCTTTCTTCTCAATATCCAAAATGAGTAAAGTATTAAAGTAGGTCAGGTTGCTGGACCTGGCCTAATTTTGGCACTTTTCCTCAGAATCAAGTTGCTGGACTTGGTTTTCCTTTCTTCTCAATATCCAAATTGAGTAAAGTTTTAAAGTAGGTCAGGTTGCTGGACCTGGCCTAGTTTTGGCACTGTTTCCTCAGAATCAAGTTGCTGGACTTGGTTTTCCATTCCTCTCAATATGCAAAATGAGTAAAAGTATTAAAGTAGGTCAGGTTGCAGGACCTGGCCTAATTTTGGCACTTTTTCCTCAGAATCAATTTGCTGGACTTGGTTTTCCTTTCTTCTCAAAATCCAAAATGAGTAAAGTATTAAAGTAGGTCAGGTTGCTGGACCCGGCCTAATTTTGGCACTGTTTCCTCAGAATCAAGTTGGTGGACTTGGTTTTCCATACCTCTCAATATCCAAAATGAGTAAAGTATTAAAGTAGGTCAGGTTGCTGGACCTGGCCTAAATTTGGCACTTTTTCCTCAGAATCGAGTTGCTGGACTTGGTTTTCCATACCTCTCAATATCCAAAATGAGTAAAGTATTAAAGTAGGTCAGGTTGCTGGACCTGGCCTAATTTTGGCACTGTTTCCTCAGAATCAAGTTGCTGGACTTGGTTTTCCATTCCTCTCAATATGCAAAATGAGTAAAGTATTAAAGTAGGTCAGGTTGCTGGACCTGGCCTAATTTTGGCACTGTTTCCTCAGAATCAAGTTGCTGGACTTGGTTTTCCATACCTCTCAATATCCAAAATGAGTAAAGTATTAAAGTAGGTCAGGTTGCTGGACCTGGCCTAATTTTAGCACTGTTTCCTCAGAATCAAGTTGCTGGACTTGGTTTTCCATTCCTCTCAATATGCAAAATGAGTAAAGTATTAAAGTAGGTCAGGTTGCTGGACCTGGCCTAATTTTGGCACTTTTTCCTCAATCAAGTTGCTGGACTTGGTTTTCCTTTCTTCTCAATATCCAAAATGAGTAAAGTATTAAAGTAGGTCAGGTTGCTGGACCTGGCCTAAATTTGGCACTGTTTCCTCAGAATCAAGTTGCTGGACTTGGTTTTCCAATACCTCTCAATATCCAAAATGAGTAAAGTATTAAAGTAGGTTAGGTTGCTGGACCTGGCCTAATTTTGGCACTTTTCCTCAGAATCAAGTTGCTGGACTTGGTTTTCCTTTCTTCTCAATATCCAAAATGAGTAAAGTATTAAAGTAGGTCAGGTTGCTGGACCTGGCCTAATTTTGGCACTGTTTCCTCAGAATCAAGTTGCTGGACTTGGTTTTCCTTTCTTCTCAATATCCAAAATGAGTAAAGTATTAAAGTAGGTCAGGTTGCTGGACCTGGCCTAATTTTGGCACTTTTTCCTCAGAATCAAATTGCTGGACTTGGTTTTCCTTTCTTCTCAATATCCAAAACGAGTAAAGTATTAAAGTAGGTCAGGTTGCTGGACCTGGCCTAATTTTGGCACTGTTTCCTCAGAATCAAGTTGCTGGACTTGGTTTTCCATTCCTCTCAATATGCAAAGTGAGTAAAGTATTAAAGTTGGTCAGGTTGCTTCGAAAAGTTGATATTTTTAAGTTTCATTTACTCTATTTTCCAGATGACATGCTTTCTCGGAAAGTGGATTGGTCGTTGCTCGCACAGTGTGATTCTTTCGCTGTGAAAAATTTTGTGGAAACGTCTGACAGGAAAGCTATGACATGCGTCGAGCCCATGAGAGAGAGTCTCCTACTTCGAAAGCTTGAAAACGATGCTATTTGGAGGGATGTCTACGAAACTGTTTCAAGAGCCTATAAAAATTTGGCGCCACATTTTCTTATATGCTACGACCAATACGGTGGGTATCGGCTTACTTACGCCGGGAAAACTGTTGTGCAGCCTCCTTTTGTGTTTAGAAGAAATCCAGTTGGTTTTATAAGACCTATCCCTGATGGCGTGGTTACAAACCTTTCTGTAATGACCTCAGAGCGAACTGGTGATCAGCTGTTACTGCTTGGACCTATTAGATTTGTAAATTCTGACTGTAATCCAAACTGTCAATACGATCTAAGTAGTGATCTGGGAATTGTACAACTTCGAGCCATAAAGAAAATCAAACCAGGAGATGAATTGTTTGTCAAATATGGAGCTGAGTTCTTCGAGTATAATTGTTGTCTTTGTCGAACCTGTAATTTGAAGTTAAGATCGGATCAGGAGGAAATTGCTTTTGATATAGTGTTTGAGTGTCTTCTACAAGAAATTTGCACAGAAGTTGTCAATCAAATACATGAAGAACAAGAGAACCACCAATCTCCTCCGAATTCAAAGCGCCGTCGAATTAAAGGCCGAGAACTAATAGAGATTTTCAATAATCTTGCTAGCAGCCCATTGAGTTGTGATGGATCCCCCGAAAACTTTCGCTATTTGCAAAACGATTTTTCCAACAGAAATTGCCCTTCTAATAAACTTGCATCTTGTGATACTCTAGAAGAGTTTAATGATGCCAGTGCCAACAATTCTGATAGTTCTCATGATACCACTGTTGCTGAATGGGAGCAAGGTGTTCCCGAATCTGTGTCCCCATCGCGCCAAAGTACTAGTGACTCTAGAAATTCTAAACTTCTTCGAGCTTCATCACCATTGCGACAACAAGTGTCTTTAAGCTGTTCAGTATCTACTATTACAGTGGAGCATTTGACTACTTTTTTGCGGGAAGATAATCAGACAAACACACTTGAAGAAAAACTTTTTCCAGGCAGCAAGGCGAGCACTAAAGACGCGTCTGCTTTGGCTAGTCTATTTTGTTCCAAATTTAATTTATCCGATGAGTGCAGCAGCACTTTTTTTTCGATAGTAAAGGCACTTTTACCGGAGCAAAATAATTTTCCTTCTGGTTTTTCGCATATCAAAAACGTCAAAAATCAGTTCAACAGCTCATTACGTATTCTGGATAAGAAACCAGAACATACGTTTTGTGTTCTGACGTTCCGTTTCCAGTTAGGAGATATTATTAAACGATCGCTGCGTGAAATATTTAGGTATTCGGAAACTCGCAGACTCGACCCTAGTAAGGACTTCAATCCAACTATTTGCCCTATTGCCGAAGTAAACGCCGACAATTCTGTTGGTATTAATTTGATTTTTTTTACTGACGGCGTTAACATTAAGAAGTCTACGTTTAAGAAAGAACTCTGGCCCATATGGGTTCAAATTGCTGATCTACCCCCAAAATTGCGACTATCGAGAAAAAATATTGTTCTTGCAGCATTGGTTGTTAGTGACACTGTCCCTTCATGGAGCGAAATTGTCCCTAATTTGAGGGATGAAATTGCTACAGGACTTTTAATTGAAATCGATGAAACGTTGAGTTACAAATTTTTTTTCAAAGGTCGACTTCTGATTTCTGACTTGGGTGCTAAAAACCACCTGCTCAATATGATGAAATTCAATGGTTTCTACGGATGCCACTACTGTACAGCGAAAGGCGTTACAATAGGAAAAACTCACGCGTACTATCCGTTCGAACAACAAGGTGCAATAAGAGAGCCTTCCATAAATAATTCCTATATACAGACAGCGGAGACTCTCAGCGTAAAAAAGGTGACCAATGTTGTTGGAGTTAAGGGTAGAAGTCCCTTTTCGGATCTCATCGATGGCTTGCCACTCACTGCGCCCATCGATTATATGCACTGCGTTCTAATTGGTGTTTTTCCAGCTGTCCTAAAATTGTGCTATCAGTCACTTTCCGGGCCAAGTAAAGAGCTAGTTTCAATTCTCATCTCCGAATTGTCATGTCCCAGAGAAATGATTTCTTTTTCTCGAAAAATTCGACCACTTGAAGAGATGTCTCATTACAAGGCCAACGAAATGTTAAATTGGCTACTATACTTAAGCCCAATTGTGTTCTTTGAGAGAATCGGAGATGTATTGGACAATCACCTAACTAATTTAGTTTTTGGAATAAGGCTTCTTCTGGAATCAAGCAGAAATGAAAATGTAACAAAAGCAAAGTTTTTTTTGGATCGGTTTTGTCAAGAAATTGTGGCGGTTCATGGAGACGAAGCAAAAATTGAAACAATTAATGTGCATAATTTGAGACATTTGCCGGACCAAGTCCAAAGGCTGGGGCCCCTACATTGTCAGTCGGCAATGAGTTTTGAAGCGGCGAATCGATCCCTGGGAGAAGTTTTCAGCGGTTCAACTTCCGAGTGCGAAATAATTTGCAGAAGAATGCTTCAACGCCATAAATTATCCGAAGTAGATATTCAGGACGAAAGACTGCAACCACTGTTTTCAAAACTCTCCAAAAATACTGACGATGAAGCTGGACCCAACGAATTTGTTGAAACAGAAGCTCTTATTCAGGGTAGAGAATTATATCCTAACGCAGTTTTCTCAAACCGTCACGTACATAAAAATGTGTACTTCGACTCGCCAGCCTACAAAAGGTCGAAGTTAGGAAACTGTTTTGTCAGCTTCTTTTACGAGAATCAAACAGTATTTGGCCAAATCCAGTATTTCATCAAATTTTTGTGTCCTCCTTTCTTCGGGAAAACATTGGCGAACATTCAAAAGTTTTCAGTCGTTAAAGAGATTGGACCTGTTGAGAATTATTTCTATCAAGTAGAGCCCACTGAAGCAGAAAACCTAATACCTGTTGAAAATTTGCAAAAAATATTTTGCATAAAACTGTCGGAAGAAACAAGTACAGTGTCTAATAAAAACTTTTTTGTCATTAAACTGTCTGATGTATTTGAGCATTCTTGAAAATCTGATTTTCAAAAACTTCTTTGAATCTGAGTTTAGTCTTTCATTTCTATGGAGTTATCTTTTGTCTGTTTATCCATAATTGAAACTATAACCAATTATAAAATTTTTTGATTGCGGCGTATTTTGTTTCTGTTCTCCTCTTTTTTTTGACCCACTGTTTTTCTATTTTCTTTTAGGCAAAATAAATGCGGACAAGACACATTGAAATTAATGCATTAAACGCTATTTATATACCTCCAAAGCTCTTAAGGTCGGCGAGGACTTTTTTCAAGGGAAATTAAAAACTTTCAGTAAAACTGATTTATCATTTCCATATCTCATTTCTGTTTTTGTGTTTCAGAGGAGCTATTTAGTGATAGGCGACTCAAACCTTCGAGACGCAATGGTTTACATTGAACAAGATGAAGAGCTGCAATTCTATAGGTAACATAATTCTTTATTCAGTGATGATTTCTCTTGAATATTTCTTCAATCATATTTCAATCTAAAATTTTCCAATCATTGACTTAAAGCATTTTTTTTGCAGCGCTGAGTATGAACCACTAGGTGGTCGAAGTTGCAGAGATCTTATTCATCTGGCAAACTATGCATCCAATTTTAGCCACATTCTCGTAACAGTTGGCGACAACGATGTTAACTTTCGCTCAGTGGACTTCATTCTCGATAAATACAAGGAATTTATTGATACTGTTTGGCCATCGAAGGTCAAAATTACGGGACACATGAGGCGAAAAGACTTGGATCCAATTGTTGTTTCCAATAATAATACTTATTTGAGCCAGGAACTTGGCGTGCACTTCAAAAGTGCAAAAATGGTTAAGTGGCATGACTTTGACGATGATTCCCCCTTCCATTTTTATAGATTCGGAGAGGGTTATCGCCATTTGGCGGCTCTCATTTTATCAGTGTTCAAAGAGTTTGATGAATCATGGTAAAATTTAGCTGCGAATTTTTTGCTGAAGATTTTAAGTTTATTCTCTAATCTTGATTTTCAAAAAACTGTCTGCGTAAGTTCGAACGTTCTTAGTTTCTGTATTATGAAATAATTTTTTCGTTCATTTTGATTTTTTGCATGAAATTTTTCGTTTCTCAACTTTCTTAACAGCACTTTGTTGATTGAGCATTTGTTTTTACCAACCTTATTTTTTTCAACTGTTTTCTCTCGCCTTGTCTGGCTTTTTGTCAAGTTTGCTGGTAATTTTGATCATTTCCTTGAAAAAGCATAACTATAACTATAAGTGCAGCAAAAAAATCGCAGCTAAATTGAAGTCTAGGAGCACTTTATGATAAATTTGTTTTCGTGAATTTGTTTGTTGTATAAGAAAGCCACTCTGTTTCATTTTACATTCGATATCATGTTGTTATTGATTTTTTTGGTTGTATGCACTGGTCTGAACTTCAGGACCTTTTTCACTGTTGTTGAATTGCTCTCAAACAAAGTCTGTAGCAATTAAATTGGTCCTGCGTTCATTTTCTGTGATTATTTGCTTGACCGATTTTCAGTCTTGTCCTATTTGAGTTTTCGTCCTGACGGGGTAAAGAGTTAATTATAGCTGCGAAGCTGTAAGCTGAGGGAAGCTATTTTGCGGTGCTCTTGGTTATTTTTTGTTTCGTCGTCTGACGCCTTTTTTCGTTTTACATTTGTTCACGCAGCAAAGACATCAATTTTTAGAGGCATCGATTTTTCAATTTAGATCTGTATCTGTTTCCATCTCTATTATATGGCACGCAGGTCTATTCTTTCGCAGCTATTCCGGCAATCTGCCGGCTATGTTTAACTCTTTAACCCGTCAGGACGAACATTCGAGTGCCAGACCGAAAGTCGATATGTCCAGGCCATCCCAGACGGAAAGTGTCTATGTCCATACTCTCCTAGACGGAAAGTGCCTATGTCCAGACTTTCGTGCGTTGAAAAGTCCTCGTGTCCAAACTTTCGTGCGTTCAAAATTGCCTATGTCCAAACTATCGTGCGTTAAAAATTGGGGTCTTTCCCATTATAGCCCCCCCCATTATGGTATAATTACCATGATTGGGGGGGTATAGGTTACATGCCCACTATGCTGGGGGGGCTATAATGGGAATGACCCAAAAATTGCTTATGTCCAGACTATCGTGCGTTCAAAATTGCATGTGTCCAGACTGGAGTTTGAGAGCAGTTCGCTAGACTGTAGTCGGCTATGTTTTATTCTGCACCGCAGTTTGTTGCTTGTTCTTAGAATGAAGTGTGAGTTTTGCAATTTAATGTTGCTTCAAATTAGTTATTTTCAACTTAATCTTTAGTTTTATTATTAACCTCTTTGTCAAATTCAACTTGCGCGTTTGATTCTGTTTTTAGTGAATTTCATGTTTTTTCGCTGATGCGTGCAAATTTTGGGCTTTCTGGACAATTTGTTTTCAACCTGTGTGTTGTTCGGCATCTGTGAACCTTCCGATGTCTGCAACGTTCACAATTCGAGACGATGGCAGCTCTTCCTGGCCGACATGTGTTGACGACTGCCGTCGGCGAATTCAGTTCAGGAGGCAGGTATCGAGTACCTGTGAATGCGAGTATCCAGTGAATGCAATTTTCTCGACAAAATGAGAATGGCGAATCAGGAATGCAGAATGAGGAGTGCAGAATTAACAAACCAATAGAGAAAGCTAAAACAAACTAGAAAACATGTTATTTAAATGTTATTGGAACATTTTTTTAGATAATACTTCCAAAGTATGTTAATAACAAATTAATTAATAGCAATTTGATTTTTACATTGCCTATAGCGTTTTTTTTTCCAAAAACCATTAGAAATGAGTTGAGCAAAGCTGATTCCCAAACCTGATTCCCATGATTACCAAAAGCTGATTCTCATGATG
>NW_027451531.1:0-15952 GCF_964194025.1 Convolutriloba macropyga
AAACTAAGTGCTGAGCCCTGTGTTTATAGTAAATATAGAATCCCCAATAGGGTTTAAAAAGTGTTTTTATGAGTGAAGGCCTATCTTGCAGAATTTTGGACAGATCTGACTTTGTAAAGCTTTTGTTTCAAAGAATTCTCTTTAAAATATATTATGATTCCCAAGAACTTAACTCATGTTTTCAAATGTTTTTGATTTGTTTCTGACCCCAAAAACTTTATAATCTTGTAAAGTCTTGCAGTATTTGAAATCCAGATAAGAGTTTTCTTTTCTTCCTTGAAATTGTTTTCTGATGTTATTCCTACCGTCGTTATATTGGTGTAAAACATGCAATTGACAGCGTTATAACTTCAACTCATGATAAGATAAATAATATCCTGTATACAATATTATCACATAAATCATCTGGGTCTTTCCGATTATAGCCCAGCACCTTAGTTAAATTACCATAATGGGGGAGCTATAATTTCGTTGGGAGCTGTAATGAAAAAGATACAATCATCTTGCAAGAGAATCTAATTTAATTTCTGCGATCACTACGGTGCCTCTTTTCGATGTATCATTCAGTGGCACCCCATAAGCTTTTAACTTTTGTAAAAAAAACCAGACACAATAATGCGCCGAATTGGGCTGAATCTCAGTAAGAAATGAAGTGAAATCCGTTGACTTTCGAAAAATTTTAAAATTGTAAAATTTTCTCTTTAATCTCAATATCTCCTCATTGTCAAACTCTTCGAGTGTTGCATCAGTCTCGATCCTTGCTCTAATGTTTGTTAATGATCGCCAAACTTGAAGCGTCATTGACTCCTGGGTTTCCTCTAAATATTTTTTTTTGGTATTTGTAAACCATTATGTAAGAATTGAGCTGAAAAGTGCTGAAACGGGCTGAAATTATCTGACATATGCGTTGGACTTTCACATTTCTCACATAGGTTCAGCGCCCTGCAGCTCATTTCCTACAATTGATATTTTTTATAAATGACCAAACTAAGCGGTAAGATTTTTACTGCGAAATCTTTACACATTAATATGCTGCAATCCACAGAAGCTGTGTTGAAAAAATACCCCGAAAGCCGCTGAATTTTCAAGATTGATATGCTGAAAGTTTTTAAGAAAAGCTTTGCACGAGTTGTTAATGATTTAAGTAAAAAAAATATTCTGAAAATGGGCTGACATATTCTAAGAAATGCGTTGATGTTGCGTTGAGCCTTCAAAGTTATCTGATTCTAAAAATTGGAGCACATTTCAGCGCATTTAATGCATTTCTTACATCCATTCAACACAATCGTTGCAATACTTACAAAAGAAATGCGCTGAAGCAGCGCTCACTTCAAGAGCCAGGGTGCAACACCCATTGTTTTTCACATTGCTGATCATCAAAGTGGAATTTTTGTTGAACCAAAAAACTGTGATTCTATTCAATTTTCGGCTCTCTTTAAGAAATATGCAGCTGAAGCTTCATCCAGGATAGAAGCAATTCCTGAAATTTATCTAAGAAATGCGTTGAAATGGGCTGAATTTAAAAATTTTAGCGTAAAAACTTTGAGTTATACACGCTAAAAGGCACTGAGACTTTTTGAAAATTGTGCTAAAATCCGCTGATTTTTCAAAATATTGACCTCATTTTTATGAAACCATTCTCGTGTTGAAAGAAAGTCTTGTACGTTGTTTAGTGGTCCCAAAATGAAATCCGCGACCCATGACAGATACTGGCCCGACCGACTTGAGTCGCGGACAGTGGGGTCCAGTGCGACCCAACCCAATGGCATGGAAAAAAATTTGGTCGCGTCTTTCGTCTGGCCAATGGCAATTTTGGTGTGTTCAGTATGGCCAATACCCACATTTCGATCCGTTCAGTCTGCCCAAGGCCCATATTTCTGTCTGTTTGGTCTAGCCAATATCCATATTTAGGTCTGTTGGATCTGGCCAATAACCCTATTTCAGTCCGTTCGGTCTGCTCAATATCCAAAGTTCGGTCTGTTGGGTCTGGTTAATACCCACATTTTGGTCTGGCCTAAATGGCCAGACTGAAAGGTAGGTATTGACCAGACCATACAGACATTGCCCAGACTTCGGGCCAGACCGAACAGTCATGAGGCCCGACCATTGGCCAGATCGAACTACCGAAACTTGTGTATTCGGCAAAAAATGTAAGTATCAATGGGAAAGTGAATTACGGAATTGCTAAGACTAGTGTCTTAGCTATCCCTTATAATTCACTCTTCCTTTGATACCTTCATTTCTTCCGTTAATGTTCATACCATGACTATGAACCGTTTTGTAGGAGACGAACTGAAACTTTGAAAAAAATTGGCGCTTTATTACATATTTTTTTTTACAAATTCAGCGCCTTTCAGATCATTTGTTACAAAAAGTTAATAAATATTATCTGATTAATCAAATGAAGTGGTGAAAAAACCACAATAATCAGTCTAGATATGCCATAAAATTGTAAAAAAAAATGCGCTGAAACTTAGGTGCACTCCTTACACCTTCAGTCCATCGATTTCCTGCGTATTTTAATGAAAAGATTCTGTGCTGAATTTTGTTTTGAAAAAGTCAGCACATTCAGCGGAATTCATTGTTTTCAGCGCATTCCGACGTATTCAGAGTGATTGTCACGAAAAACACATTGAAACGAAGCCAAGTACAAAATAATTTTCGTATCAGAATAACTTCGAAAAATCTGGGTTCGATGTGGAGACATATAGAGTGATAAAGTCATTAAAGTTAATGTTAGGTTCTAAACTAGCAAATTCAGCAGTTTCATTTTTCGGGCTCTGCGTTCAAAATTTCGATTCTCAACGCTTTGTTCAGAACAATACCGACATAAGTCTCAGCAATCCCCCAGTGATTGTGGAATTTTTATCGTGTAAGATCTGATAAGATGCTGACTAAGAATTTTTATCGAGTAAGATCTGAGCAGATCTTACACGTTAAAAATTCCTCTTATCAGAACTTACACGATAAAATTCTGCTAAGAGGAATTTTCATCGTATAAGATCTGAGAAACGTCTTATCAGATCTGATAAGAAGATGCATCCCCTTACAGGGCAAGATGGTTTTGTCAGAAATTTGTCTGATCTTACACGATAAAAATTCCAGAATCAATGGGGTCTCATCGACCCAGCTTTTATATATTTTAAATCTTACATATTCCCCTTTAATGCGCTTAAATAATTTCCAGCCCAATCTTAAAGGGGCACCTGCAGTTGTCTGCTGCTGAGAGTGCATTCCTCGCCCAAATTCGCAAATACGACATAAACTTCTTTTATAACATTCAGCACTCATTTGCCCATTCTTTTACACTACAGTGCTTCATCACTTATTAAACACAAATTCATCTAATTTTGGTAGTGAAAAGGCATTGTATAAACATTATATTTTTTGTCGAATGTTTTTAATCTCAAAAACAATTTGACAAGATGGCGCAATCGCGGATAATTAAAAATATTAAAAATTTTTTCTAATCTTGCTTGGGCGAGATTAGAAAAAGTTTTTATCCCCTGTCTTTTTATGGTAAGAATGCATTCATTTATACTCTTATTTTATAACTCCCCATTAGTTGCGCTAATAAGACAATGGGGTTGTTTCTCCTCTTTTGATTCACAAGAAAAGTAATCGAGATGTTTTCTTTGGTTTGGGTGAGCAATGATGAACACGCAATATGCAGCTTTATGACCAAATCCTAGCATCTCTTGAAATAGTCATAGAGGTTACTATTGAGCAACCCATAGAACAATTCGAAACCACCTGAGTTAGGTTGTTGAAAAATAGTAATAAACCGTGGAAAGTTTCCAAGCCCTAAGGTATTACATTGAACATCAATTTCGTTACACATTTGGATATATCTTGCTCTTACTCTCGGTGTTCTGATACATATAGAGGAAAACAGATGACCTCGGTACAATTATGACATGACAGGTTTGAGGTGCATGTGTAATGAAAACGTTTCGCGCTGCTTGTCGACCTGCAGAAAAACTTCAAATGTCTCAAGGCCTAGCGTTTCTATCGGGCAGCTGATTCGTCTATTCGCATACGGGTGGGAGTTTAACAGACTTGAATGGAAATACTATCTTGTCTGTCAATAAATCATGCATGCCAATTAAATTGCCCAGGCCATGACAAGATTCAGTGATCACCAAGAAGATCAAATTCTCCCAATTATTAATAAGGGCATCATTTTTTAGTGTCGTACAGTTTACCTAGCTGATTTTCTTGGAATTTCTTCGCAACATATGAATGAAAAGGGCTGGCATAGGTGCAGTTGATAGCCCATCACCGGACTGAGGAAGTATTACAGATAATAAATGAGCATTTTGCCTTTAGGAACGTTGCTTTTACAACAAGTTGTTAAAAGCCTCTCAATCTAGCGATTCTCTCAATCTAGGTATTTCATGCTAGGTTAACAGCTGAACTGCTAATCTGCTAAAATCTTCAGCAGATTTGACGAAAGTGAAGCTCTCTATTTTGTTCACTCCAAACATGGGTTTCGCCGTTGCTGAAAACCGAATCAGAGATCTACTGAATTCTTCTCTTATAATTCAACAAGTTCAGTATGTCAGTTCACTTAAGTTGTCCCAACGTTTTTTTTTTCATTTTATCTTTTATCATAACTTTTCTATACTTACGTTTCACCTTTCATGATCTTTTCTCACATATAGCTTCACAATTTACAAGAGCACAGATACGTGATGTTCTTAATCCATTTTCTACCTACCTAGGTGCCGTTGTGACACGAGCAATTCGATGAATCTTCCTTTTTGAACTGTTTGTGTGAAAATCTCCCACCTCAACCACAACATTCCGAGCATCAACTAAAAATTGCCAATAAATCGTAAGTTGATTGAGACAAACATTGCAATAGATTTCTGTAGTGACATGAAATTTACCTCTTCGTGTTTATAAAACAATGTTTCTATTTCAGATTTTGAAAAAAACCTTAAAATCTACAATTTGATAAGAATTTTGGGATGTCGCAATAAAAAAGTCTTCAAGCTGCCAAAAACGCATAGTATTTAGCTTTCAATCGGCTATAGGGATGAAATTTAGCAGACCAGAAGTATTTTGTGTCCATATTGATATGCATTTTTTAATCAAACTGAAGTTATTCCATGGACCGGAATTGCCAAAAATATTACAGTTCACTCAACATCCCCCATTGCCTGAAAATCGGCTTTTCCCCTGTTCTTCATTTAATACTTATACATATTTCTGTCACATAAGTTCTACCGTAATTAACCAGCAGTTTAACCATCAGTTTTTCGGAACGACTGTTTTTCAATGGCTAACTTGTAAAATTAAATGTAAATCGAATGGCTAACTTGTAAGAACTTGCACAGGTAAGTTGAACAGGTAAAAAAAAGGAATAAATAAATAAATTGGCCATTTTACTAAAAAAAATTTTGATAATTGACTTTTTGCACCTTGTCTCTCTTTTAGTTTAATTTTTGTGTCTATATCAAGTAAATGATGCAATAAAAGAAACCTGGATCGGCATAGACCATTAAAAGTCTTTGCACAAATAAAAGTTTCCAATAAGAACCTTTTTTCTTTTTGGAAATGCACCAAACTTTGTGGGGAGAGTGGAACATGCAAATTATGGCTAAAGTATTTTACTAAAAAAGGTTAATTCTGCAGTTTTTAGTTTCTTTAAATAACGTCAATAAGAAACTGTAATTTAAAAAATCTAGGAAATTACAAAAATCAATTACTAATTCAAAATCAATCAGTTACTAATTTTTCCTATTTTTTTTTTCATTTCACATAAAATTTTCTGTAGAAACTCCCTTTCAATTGTTATTACATATTTATTTATACGGGCTGCTGTGGGTATCGTTAATTGCCTTGCGCAATTACATAAACAATTTATTGACAAATCGTTACGATTATCAATTTTTCTTTGTGCTGTTGCTTTGAATTTTTCTGGAAGAGTGGGAGCTGCAAACTATAATCATTGTTTTTTTTATTCGGAAGTAGCATCTTCTCTTTTTAGTAACTCAAAATAAGGAAAACAACGAAGCAACAGAAACAAGAGCAAAAAAGCAAAAAAGAACAGAACACACAAAAACACAAAGTAGCAGAAATTTAGGAAAAATATGTTAAATACAAATTTTGGGGTGGAAAAAAATTCTTTTTTTTTCCTGAGTGCCGGTTTTCTTATACCAAAAAAAGATCCAAAATTGACAGCCTTTTAAATGATATTGAAATTTTTTTCTCTAAATCACCATAAAACTGATAGTCTTTGTTTGATGCTTCAACATGTTGTCCCACTATAATATATCTGGCAGATTTCTAATATTAATTCAACCATAAATTCTTTTTTATATTGTTTTTCGTTTCGGACTGAAACGTACAAGTTAACCATTCAACTTGCAAGTTCTTACAAGTTAACCATCCGATTTGCAAGTTGTTACAATTTAACCATTCGACTTAAAAGTTCTTAAAAGTTAATTATTTTTGCGAGAAAACTGCAACTTTTTGCAAATTAGGCATTCAGTCTCCACCAGGGGCTGTACTTTTTCTGTTAAACTTTTTTATAAGTAAATGTACAGGAAAAACTAAATACATAATTTGGTGCTCCCTTGCAGGATCTTGCAAGATTAACAACCACAGGGACAAATTTTTTGTTTCTTAACGTAGCCTTAAATAAAAAAGTGCCTTCAAAAGCCGCTGAAGTCATTTCCTACCTATCCTAATTTTTTGCCAAAAAAATTGCCAAAAATACCTTTAAGTGCAGTGAGAAACTACGTGTTCAACTGTTAGTTGCAAATAGAGCTTTCAAATTTTTACTTTTAACATTAATGTTTGCTCTAGAAAACATCAATCTGAACAAGTCATACCGGCCAAAAAACATTAGCGGAGATCTTTTTTAACCTGTAAACACTTTTAAACCATATGTTGTTTTTCGTCATCGCTGGGCATCTGTTTCATACAATCTTCAGATTTGCTCAACTTAAACCTTTTGGATAAATTTTGCTTTACCAAAAATTCAGTTAAAATTTTGCTTAGAATTCTTTTGAGAAACTTGAGTTTCCACTTGTTCCGTAATTTTAAAAAATTTTCAGTAAGATCCAATACAATTTTTGTCTGGAAAACTTTTCCAGAGTCTGTTCTTGTGGTAAACTGTATTGTTTGCTAGAAAATTTCAATTGGACTATGCCGTCATTTTAAAATTGAAGTTTGCCAATTTTATTTCATGAGTTGGGATATTGAAGAAGCCCTGTTCAATACCAAAATTGTTTTGTGAAAAAATAACGCTAATGATCTTGATGAAGCGACAGGAAAATTAACTGTTAAATTTATGGGTAATCGGACCTATCTAAAGTGCTTTTTGCAGAAACTCAAAAAAACTCAATATTCCTTTAGATGCTTCTGGCATTTCTCCAGCAATAATTTGAATTCGGAATACTTTTCAAATGCTAGTGAAAAGTCAGCTCGGCCACTAAAAAAGACTTACTCAACCAATGAAAAAGCCAGTTTCAACTAACAAACAGAAGCAATTTCTGATCACATTTAGTTGAAACGCACAGTTTGGCCTCGTCTGGTAGAAAAAGGTGGAGTGGTCAACATTCTAGGCAATTGTCTGATCTGATCTGAGATGATTTTTGCTCTATACGAAGCTATTTAGGACTGGAATAGGCTGATCAGAATAAGAGTGGAGTGTAAAATATTGTAATCGGGCCACAGTTGAGCTCATAAATGTCTTTAAAGACGTATTGTCAAACAAACCAAAGTCTCGGCACACGTAGTTTTAGACGTCTAATCAAGGGCCTTTTGAAATGCACTCCAATAACTTAAACAATTTATTTGCAACCATTTGGGTAAAGTTTAATATACATTAAGAAAGAGTTTCAGTTTAAAAGCAACGCTGAGAAAATAGTTTTTTAAGACTGAGTTTTCGATCTCATTCTATTAAAATGCTTCTTTTGCCTCAGGCGCACTCAGCCATTTCAAGTACCTTGGAGAACTTCAACTCGCTGATCTTGACATATCCAAATGATAATGGCTCGGTTACTTGGCTAGCCTTGTAGCAGATGGTGTGGAGGGCAAGTTTCATATTTTTATTCTAAGTATACAACATTTTTAAATGATAAAAACAAAACAAAAGTTTATAATTTGCAAGGATATCAAAAGCTTGATGTAGGATAGTGAGGCGTGAACCCCATTGCGTGGATATTTGAATATTGTTTGTTTCGTGGTTTATTTTTCATGGTCAATTTTCCGTGGTCAATTTTTCAAATCATCAAGAAATATTTAAAAGGAATCTATCCAGGTTAGTTTTGGAACGAAGCGCGCATTTTGATGATGGGATAGCTGACCGCGCTAAATTCCATAAAAGATGCCGCATATATTCACTTTATCATTCAGTTTGAAGAAATTAAAGCAGAAGTGCTCTTATCTGGCAATATTATAAATTAATCGATTTTCGATGTTGCCTTTGAAGAGGAAGAAAAAAATGCTAAAGAAACGATGTTTCTGCTTGAAAAGGTAACAGAATGAACGTAACAAACAAAATTAACAAAAACAAGAACTGTTTAATTAAAAAGTGGCACGCTGGTCTGAACCATAAAGACACTGAAGCAAACCGCGCGCAGCACAAAAATGTTTTTTTTCCGATCTGAGAGAAATGTTCTTTTTCTTTTATTGTTTTTCAGTGGATTACCTAGTAAAAAATCATAAGATTAAGGAGGTACAGTTTTTGGAGAGGGCACAGGTGCTGGTCGTCATTAGGTTAGAGGTATATTGTAGTCGATGTCTATCGGCTGTTTTTTCTTGTTTTGGATAGAAAACTCAGCCCCTTAAGGGCCTTTGCAACTGCACGAACGTCACCATATCACTTTGCCTTTGTCCTGTGGCCATTTTTTGGAATTTTGTGGATATAATCACGCTGCACCATTAACCAAAAACAAAGAAAATGAAGTAAATAACCAGAACCATAACGTTATCATGGCACACAATTAACCACTTAATCCTAAAATTAAAACACTGGGATCAATTTTTCACGGAAAGCGTACATTATGCAAAACTCTTGCTCATTTAATAAAATTGTGCTTTCATTTGATCAGCGATTGCTTCGAGCTCAGGAAAGTTTGGACAACAGTCTGGAAAAAGTCTGGGCCAGGTTTGCATGAACTCCAGACAATTGTCAGGAACTTTTCTAATCAAAGAACGTTTTAATATGAGACCGACTGATCAAATATGGCTTCCAGATTACTTTGAGTTCGCGGAAAATAATTATAGCGCATAAAAATCTAATCGCAATGAATTGATCGATGATCATTTTTGTCTCAGACTTCCAAATTAGATGCGCAGATGACTATTTTGCCGACAAGTATCAAGATCTGCGAGCAAGTATCAACTGCGAAACAATAAATTATATGAGTTACCTCACACGAATTGTTTTTCCCACCCCAATTATGGGGGCAGAGACTATTTGCTCAACTGATGCTTTCGATCATTAAATTTTGGCTAATCGTTATATCCATCGTGGAAATTTGTGATTTGTACTACATGAAAACCACAAGTATTGCGTGAAATACTGTAAATTGCGGTTTTTAATGGAGCAAAATAGTCTTTTAAAGAGAGTAATTGCGGTTTAAACTTCTGTAAACATTCAACTTTTTACTCTATTATTTTCATTTGCAGAGGACTTTTTGCTCAGATTGTGGTGTTTTCTGAAAATTTTTTGGTTATGGTAGTATAGGAAACAAGGCGGCTCGGTAATGTGCGATGGCACATAAGGTTCCGACCCCGCCCATCCACAACTTTGGCATAATTGTCTACCAAATGAGAAACAGATAGAAAAACCCAAAAATTATTTTTTGCGAATCCCAAAAAAGCCCAAGTCTTTTTCAAAAAATTCTGTATGAACGATAAGATAGCCTCCAAAGCAAATAACACAGTGGAGTAAAAATTGATGCATTAGATTGCTATAATATGTCAATATTAAGAATGCGAGTCAAGACGAACAGCAAAATCAAACAACAACAACAACAACAACAACAACAAACATTAATTACATCAAAAAATTTATGTCCCTCTTAAAAACTAAATTTAATAAAAAAAGTCAACATACCGTCAGATAAACCTGAAACTAAGCAAAAATTACTTATAAATCACCAGAAAAAATATGCGACCAGTCCATAAAAAGGTTTGGTAACAATTATACAAAAAAGAACAAAAACAGTAAAGTAAAAAAATTAACTTATTTTTTTGAAACAGTTAACTTCAAAGTAATAAATACCATTAGGAATCAAATAATATTACCACAAAATTACGATTACCACTGCTTCTATAGAAGGGCATTAGGAGCTGTCCTTATTCATTTTTTAAAGCGTCTAAAAAGAACAACAAAGAACAAACAAAATTTCAATTGAAACTTGCCAGAAAAGGATATTAAAACCGTCAAGCCAAATTTTGGCACTCAAAATATATTTGATTGCACCTTCTTCAAACAGCTATAATGTAGTACGTGGCCATTCATTAGTAAGACTAGCTAACAAGAAGACAAAAAAGCGAATTGCTAAAGTATGTAATACTTTTAATTTTTTTTCGAAACAAAATTACATTCAATGTCATCAAAGGCAATAATTACAAAAAGAGCTATTTAAATAGGAACCTTTATTCATGAAAAAGAAGACCTCGAGACCTGTAATTATCCAGTATATTTCCTGCATCAACAAAAAAAACGTCAAATATGACAAAAATCAAATTAATTTACTTTTTTTGTGAAAAACCGGTGTCGAAGCCAGTAAGGTCATAAAAAATTCTTTAAAAAAAAGATTTTGGGACACCAATCCCTTTTATTCCCTTGACACCCATAATGTCATATTTGACCTGTAATTAACTAACGAGATTAGGTAACAAAAAGAAACATAAAAAGAACAAAATTGCGAAGTTAAAAAGTTTTTTTATAAATTTTGGAAAACGATTGTTTTCAAAGTCATGAAAGCCATCAGCTATCTACTAATATCAGAATATCGATTCTCCTATTCTTCCATGAGAAGCCAATGAAAGCTATCACTATACAGGAAATTTCATACGACCGAAACGACAAAGTATAAATGACAGTTAGAGACAAAATTATAAAATTCAATTGATTTCTTCAAGAAAGAGGAGTCGAGGCCGTTAAAACGATGATGTATATCTTTCAGGATTTTGATATGTTCAATTTTGCCTTATTCTGAATGCTAATAAGGTGACATGAGAGCTGTCAATAATGTGATAATGTGACAAAACTTGAAAACATGAAAAACTGGCAAATATCAAAACAAACAAAAATATGAAATCTTGTAGTATCAAAGCCAGAAAACAATAACTTCAGGCTTAAAACTGCAACCGAGAATAAATGTTAAACCAGTAGAAAGAAGAAGCAGTCTGTTTTTCTTTGCTGACACTAAGCTGGAAGTTGAACAAATTAAGAAAAAAATAGAGGAAAAGTTAATTAAGCCATTATTTTTTGAAAAGTCAATTATTTTTTAAAAAAAGAAACTCCCATAAACTTTCAAATGAAAAACTAAATGCTTTAGCTTGGAGCTGCTTAGCAAGCAAATTGGTTGGACCTATCACTCCTGAGCTTTGATTTGATGTGTTCTGTTCTTTATTATTAAAAAAAAAGTCTTTTTTTTTTAAAAAAAGACCGACTGATTACAACCCGATTTTTTTTGGGTTGTAACAGTCCAAGAATGGCCACAAACTACCTCTGCTATTACTTATTGTCCGTTAGGAACAATTGATTTTTCGAATGTTGTAGATATAGATAATTTGTTAGTTGAATACTCAAAATATATTCTCCATTTTTGATAATCAACGAGTAAAGTTAGCAAAAAACGGCAAAGTTTTAGCTACAGTGCACTCTCAGCGGACTCTGAAGTAGAAATAGCCCCCTTCTGAGTCCACAAAGATTGTATGAGTGTTGTTTGGGGGTGTAATGTTGGCAAATTTAATCAAAGTGGACTAAAGTAGCTTATTTCGTGCTGTTTTTGATGAAAAAGGCTAAATTTTGAAATGTTTATCCAGATTTTTTGACCAAAAAAATTAAATCAAAACAGTCAACAATGCTTGTTCGTCTACAAAAATAAAGTCAACGACACTATTCCTACAAATTATAACAAATTTTAGCAAAATTGACGAAAATTTAGGCAAAAATTCCGGAAAATGTGAATAAAAACAACGTGAATTCACTCTTCTTTTCTCAGAAGTTTAAACCTCGATAACTCCCTGTAGAAAACGAAAATTCAAAAAATCTTTTTAATTCCATATTCTACGCTGGACGAGCTTTCTAATGATACCAGTCTCAACTCTCTACGATGAATATATCGAGCGTCGGATTTGAGTATATAGTTCCTCCCCCCTCAAGAGGGTCGGAACAACAAGTTTTCAATAATACATGTTTGGGATATTCAATCATCCTTGTGTCAACCATGGCCTCTATGGTTTGCGACAAACTTCCGTTAACTGAAAGTTCTTTGTCTGTAATACTGGAAAGGTTCGTCATAAAACTCAAAGAACAGTTTCGCAAAACCAGTAAAAACTTTTTTCAGTTTTATCCTATACACCTTTTTCTTTAGCAACAGGATTTCTTTTCTAACGACTAAGTTATCAATGCAGCAATCAACTGGTACGTAACTGAATCTTTGATTAAACGGTAGCTAAAGTTGCTAAGTTTCTAAATTGGGTAGCCTTCTCAAATTAAAGTTAATTTTCTCAATCATTTTTTCAAATAAAATTTTTCGATTTTTTTCGATCTGCGCCTTATTTATTTCCCTAAAATTTTATCCCTCTAAGCTAGTTCAATAAAAGCATATTATGGAGTTTTAATTTTGTTTATTATGTTTTTAATTTTATGTTTTCTTTAATGTAATATTATGTTTTTATGTAATATTATGTAATATTATGTTTTTAATTTTGAGCGCATCTTTATTACAGGATTCACTTGATTTAAATGCGAGAAATTCCATTTAAATTGCCCTTTTTTTAAATGTTTTTTATTTGCAGATGAGTAAAATAGTTTCATTTTGACAATTATACTTCAATTGAAAAAATTTTCAAACAATGAAATATGTTTTTTTCTTGCAGCCTAAGAGTGAGAGAGAGCACAACAAAAAACTACAAGTGCTTTCAAAACCCAAATATCCAGTAACCTAGACGAACTGGGACGGTTATCTGCTAAACTCTCGCATGGTTCTTGAGAATAACAGTTTTCTGCTAAGATAAGACCTTGAAGGAGTCTTGCAAATAACGGTTATCTACTAAGAGACAAGATTACGAGGGGGTCATTTTTTACGTTTTTGAAAGCGTAAGATAGCTATGCTTTTTATAGCTATGCTAGTCTTGCAATAGCCGTTTTTTTGTCTGGAATCTTTCTAGAGCGACGGTTGCCAGGCAAGAATCTTACAAGATCTTAGTAGAAAACTGTTCCAATTTGACTAAGGTATCCTTGAAAGCAATTAATTTTCAAGTTTGAAAATTAACAGAATGCAAAACCTTTAAGCCTTTCCAGCAAAAAAATTGTTTTCCTATTGGTTTTGAGATGTTCATGCACCTCACGTTGTTAAAAAGACTATAAAAATACGGATTTTGTGGAGTTGTCGAACCCTCTGCTCTTCATCAACTCCATTATGGAGCTTTTTTCCCCAACAAGTTGGTGCTTTTAGGAGTGTAAAGATAAAATAGTTCAGCCTTTATTCTGGCTTATGAAAGAGTGTAAACGTGAAATAGTTCCACTTTTATTCCGATATATTTTACGGGGAAAGTAGTGGTAAGAGTGCAAAATTAAAATATTTCCACTCTTATTCCGGCGTTGTGAACGGGGGAAAAGAGTGCAAAGAGTTTAAAAAGAAAAAATACCCCCTATTTCACCGTTTAATAAGAGGGAAGAGTGAGTGTAATTGAAAGAGTGAAATTTTAATAATAAGAGTGGAAGAGTGTAAAAACATTTTCAGTTGTGAAATAAAAAGAGTGTAAAAAAATACCCCCCCTATTTCACCGCTTGATAAGGGGGAAGAGTGAGTGTAATTGAAAGAGTGAAATTTTAATAATAAGAGTGGAAGAGTGTAAAAATATTTTCAGTTTTGAAATAAAAAGAGTGTAAAAAAAGTAAAGTTAAATTTTTAAGAGTGGTGGAAATATTTTTTAACACTTTTCCACTCTTATTTTTTAAACTACACTCTCTTTGTTACACTCTTCCACCTTTAATTAAGCGGAGAAATAGGGGCTAATTTTTTTTCATTTTTACATTTTTTACACTCTCTTCCCCATTATTTTTGGGTAAAAACCTCGGCCCGGGTTATGAAAAGACTCTGGTATCACTTACGAAAAAAATTTAGGGATGACTTTGTTAGAATCCTCGACTATATGTAATTACAGTCAGTTTTTCTCCATCTCCCTCACGTGGAATTATTGGGTCTTTCTCATTACAGTCTTCATTAAATTATAGTCCCATTATGATTATAGCCCCCAACAATGGTATAATTACCACAATGGGGGGAATATAGGCTTTATGACTACTAAGCTTGGGCTGGGGGAGGCTATAATGGGAAAGCCCCCATTTTTCCATTACCACCCCTTCCAACACATATTCACGCACACTCACTTTCTCTCTCACACACTCACACACACACACACTATTAGCAGTGAGTTATATACCCCCTTTTCCGATCGAGTGCATTACATAGAAGGGGTCTATAATGGGAAAGACCCGAATTATTAAGTCTATTCATAAAGTCTAGCTATATAGACTACGGCATTATGAGCGCACGACTATTACCGAGCCTCCTTGTTGATTAATACAGACCGTTATCGAAGCATTTGGCAGCAGTTAATACAAAATGGTGACTGATAATTGTCCCCCCACAAATCAGTTCCCGCCGCCATCGAGTCACAATTCGCACATAAAATGGCCTCTCGTCTGTTTCGTATCCATTCACTATGTTAACCTGTATCGAATTGGAAAACTTCAAATCTAATATCCTTTCCGGCTTCCAAACGAGACCTTTAGATGAAATAGCAAAGAAAAGGAACAAAAGCAAATTATTGTGGTTCATTTTGTCATAATAATGTACCTTAGTCAGTTCAAGGTTTTATGATAAACAACAAAATAAACGAGTATTACATTAAAGTTTGATTGTTCTTAATTGAGCAATAAGACACAAAAGTTTCCCTTGAGTTATTTCAAGTTATTCGCGCCCCAGAAAAAAGCGCCAATTTTAAACGGAAGAAACCGTCAGTACCTTTGGTTTTAATATCAAAAAGATCTCAATTGGTGGATAAAACGACCACAATAATTATAGTTGAAAGTTGGGGGTATAGAGTTCGAATATTTAGGATGCCGGTTTATTCTATTCTCAATTCCTCAAGTCTGTCTACTTAGCACAAGTCTCTGAAAGATTAGGGAGCTGATTTAATTTTTATAGTCACCCAACTAAAGTTTATCCGAATTAATCAAGCTGTGCTTAAGGAATTAAGTTCGCCTACAAAATGTGAAGTGAAATTAATAAATACTATAAAGTTGAATACAAACTACCTGAGAGTATTCGACACTAATTTCCTAATTGTTTGAGACAACTAGTTAGAGGTTCCTATTAAAGCCACGCAACTAATGTTTAGACTATTTTTTACAATATACAAGTTTTAATCCCTATGAAATTGAGAGGAACTCTAATTAAAGAAGAGAGTAGCTAAATCTCAAAATAACTTGAGATCAATTAACTCACTGGTCTCTACTCAGTACTCGATTAACACAAATTATACTCCAAAAATTGTCTCTGAAAAGGGGTTCAAACTGGGCCGTATGTATATTCATACTGCTAATCTCTGTTTGGTTTAGATATTTAAGCCCAAAAAAATAATTTTATCAGAAAGAGAAATATCATTTACGGTTAGATTTTTAGAAGCCATTTTTAACCTTACATCACTAGTCTCTAAACTGAACTGTAAGCGTTTTTTGTAG
>NW_027451532.1:0-38904 GCF_964194025.1 Convolutriloba macropyga
GTTCATCAAAATGTTTCCACCACTAGACTACGAGTTTCTCACACTCTTTTCTCGCCACTGTTTACTTAGAAACAGTGGCGAGAAAAGAGTGTGAGAAACTCGTAGTCTAATGCAGAAGTGTTTTCCCAGTGTCCATCGGGCATTAAAATTTATTACACTGGCAGTTTAGTTAACTCCTGTTATCGCAACAGGCGTTGATTAAACTGATTTCCAAATACTAAAAGCCAAAACAAATGGATTTGTAAAAAAAGAAAACATTAGTTTATAATGATTACTCTTTCTGATTTCTCCTTGATTCTTTGAAAAGATTCACAAAAAATTGCATAGTTTAAGGGAATGAACACAATTTTAGTAATAAATGTTTATTGATCAAGGCATGTGCGTTCTGAACAATTATTTTCATTTTGATGCAGTTAATTTTGCTACTGTTTTGCGAAAAACGTTTCACTACAAAATGAGACTTTAAGTTTTTTAGATGGAGTGTTTGGCTTGGTTGGCAGTGGGAAAGCGTGTGGCGATGCACTGCTGTTCAGAAAGCACAATGGAGCGTAAAGTTTTTGTTTTCCAAACCACTGATTTCAAGGATCTTTTCTGCTCATTTTCAGTCTTTTTTATTGTTGATCTTTTGCCGAAGCCCGCTCTACTGTATGGTAATCAGCGCTTAATCTAATAAGACATAGCTTCCTTAATTTTTTCTTGCTTTATTTTGGATTAAATCGTCTAAAATTAAATTTAAAATGCGTCAAAAAATCCTTGCTTCGTTCTATAATTTTATAGATTGCAAGTGCGTTTCTTTAAATTGTTATTGTTTGATATATTGATATATATATATATATATATATATCAATATATCAATTATATATATATATATATATATATATATATATATATATATATATATATATATATATATATATATATATATATATATATATATATATATATATTATATATATATATATATATATATATACATACCATATCAAATTGCAACAACTTTAAAAAACGGTGCAAAAAAGCAACAAAATGCACTGCGATTTTTATCTGAGTTTTAGCTCACTAACACGTCAGTGTATTTCTTACAAACTTTCAGTGCTTTTCAGCGTATTTTTTTCAAGATTTTGAAATTTTCCGGAACTTTCAGCACATTCAATTTATTCAAGCTTATTTAACGCATTTAACGACTTCGACGCACTTTCTAAAAATTTTCAGCGATTTCAGCTCACTCTTGCAAATTAACGAGGGGAAACAGTGCTGATATCCTGACCCAAAATTATACTTTTCAGGCATGGAGAAAGGTTAATCGGTTAATTAATTTTGTTTTGTTTCAGACAAATTTATTTTATTATGTGCGCAAATAACCCTTTCGTCTAATAGACAAAGAAAAAACACAAAAAAATAATTTGTAAAAAGTTAAAAAGTTTTTAAATTCTGCTTGTAATGAACTGAAATATTGTAACTATCTGATTGTCAAACTCTCAGAAGACTCTTGTCGCGAATTGCGAAAGACTGTCCATACTTGCGGTAAAAATTCGATTTTTAAGTTGAAGATATTAACGAAAAATGCAATATAAATCTTAGAAATATTTTCTCAGTAGGAAAATGAAGATGCTTATACTGTTCATATCTAAATTTTATTTATTAATTGATGTTTTCGAGCTTGACTGATAATCTGAGTGGAAAGCTGATATGTTATCGTTTTATTTTGGTTCATGAATAAAATGGATCGCAAATTGATCAGCTATGGCAAAACATACAAGCTATTTTCAATGCTCTGCTTTTTAAACTAAATGAGTTTCTGCCGCTATGTTTGATTGTTTGTCTTCTTTTCGTTTTTTAATGAAAATTTTGGGCCAATTCTGACAAAAAAGAAAATCATCAAAAAATTTTTAATAAGCTGGTATTAACTACCTAAAGTTAATTTGAGATTTTTTCAAAACTAGTATTGATTGAGCATAATGAAGTGAGCTTTTTTTCAACTATGCAAGACAAAATAAGAAATTTTTTGTTTTGCATCAAAGAGTTCTCATGGCATGCTTTGTTCAGTTCGCTTGGACTGAAATCTTCTATATGTTGCTCCTTTTTAACTCTAACGTAGCCAGTTACCAGCGCGGATGAGAGAGAATGAGGTGAACACCACAAGGAAAATAATTATGAACTCAAAAGTTGCTACCACAAACAAACTTCGGAGAAGTTCCGACAGTTTTAGCTGAGACAAATTCCAACCAGAAAGCAGCCTAGATAGAATATCCTTTAGCCCTCGAACGGAAATTATACTAAGCTTTAGTGATCATATAGTGGAGCAGAAAAGCATATTGCTAACCGTAGAATGGACCATATATGCAATCTAAAATTAAAAAGGGACAAAACATGGTTACATACCGATAAAAAAACACACATGGTGCGAGAGTAATAAAACGAGCCCTTTTTAAAGGAGGCAAAATCTTTTCCCAACTAAAATGCCTTTTGGCATTGTGAAAAAGAAACGCTCCACATGAAATATTTGCTAATCATAACAGACAGCTTGAATGGAGATTTTGATACCATTGCAAGATCGCAATTGACATTTTTGGTTTGTCTTGCCCTAACAAAGAAGATTTAATTTGTTTAACATTTTTTTGACTATTGTTGATGTACCCAAGAAAAAGGTAATTTGTCTGGTCAACTTAATAACTGAACCAAGAGAGTCAAGCCTGTGCCTTATATTTGCGACCAGATCCTTTGATATAGATCCTACACAACGACTGGGGTTTTATTGCGGAAATTTTAAGCTGAGTGGCCATGTTTTGCAACAATTACCTTCTATGTTGTTTGGCTCAATGTGGTTGGACCTGACGCACAATTATCCAGTTCAATCACAACGTATACATTATATAATGGCTCGTCATGTTTAGATCCTGTTCTATATATTCTATATAAATAGAACACAGGGATTCAAACATAGATAATTACCAGTTTGAAAAAAATCAGGAGTCTATGTCTCCGTGTATCAGGTTTTCTTTGTGTACATATTTTTCACACATTTGCAAGGTGCACGAGAAACAACGCAGATTTTTCATGCTGAATGACATTCTTGCGAAACCTCCCAGGACAAGGGACAAGTTTTAAAACTTTTTGTTTGTTTTCAAAATCATTGCTTTCGAGGCACTGTCACAACTAGAGTGTTTGAGAATGAGTCATCACTGAAGCCGAGAATAAAAAAAAAAAACATAGCAGGGCAAGTTCTGGCGTACAATTCAAAGAAGTTTCATTCAGTAAACAAAAGACTAGACCTATTAGGGACTGTCAGTGAACTAGGAAAGCAACTTCTAAAAGATCAGATCAAAAAAATTAAACAGAAAACACAAAATCAAAGTTAAAATGCAGCATTTGAACAAAAAACCACTACCGAAATGGGAATTTGGGATTAAATGATAAGAACTAGGCCTAGAATGAACTATGAATGGATTAGAAAAACCTTTAAGAAAAAAAATCGATCCAAAAAATGAAGAAATAGTAAAAACAAAGTAAATTTGCCTCATTTGAACAAAAACTCACTATTGAGGAAGCGAATTGTTGTCCAAACACGGTTTTCTCACTCTAATTTAAACTGGTTGTTAAAAAAATTCACGCCACCAAGCAACTCGCTTTTTCGCTCCACTAATGAATACAGGTTAATAATTTGAGAAATTTTTGACTCATAAAGATTAAATTGGGAAATTTGATAGGACTTTTCAAGATAGTTAACCAAAAAGTTTTACATCTAATTTTAAGCAGTGGAAATGCAGTATTAGTTTGTACCTTCAAGCTTTTAATTTTGTGGAGCATTCTCATTTATTTCTCCACCTCACAATTGTCGCAAAAATCAATTGTAAACTGTATAACATGACATATATCGGATTTCTCGAATAAATTCACTCAAATTAGTCCGTTTTTTTCTTGTATCCACTATCATTACTCTTACAAGCCAGTATGGAAGTAGAGAAAAGTTGGCGTTTAGTTCAATTTTCTTTCAAATAGGGACATATCCGAGACTATTTTTCACAGTGGCTGCTTTTGGGCTGTAGAGGCATTGAACTCGTTTCCGCGCTAACTTAATTACACATATCTCTTTATCCACGGTGGCATTAACTAATAACTAAGATATTGATAGACCGAACAATATGAAAAGAAAAACCTAAGGACTAAGAAAAATTTGCCAATTTTGTATTCGATAATATCACGGATAACAGGAACAGAAAATGATTGAAGTAGGTCATATTGTGACTATAAACTTTTATTGTGAAAAAAAGCCAAGTAAAATTTTAGGCCGATTGCAGAATCAAAATCGTGGACGTTTGATTTGTTCATACGTAAACATTAGATACGCGTGTTCCGTTACATAATTCAAACAATTTGAAACAAATTTTCATAGAGAAATTCTGATACTCAAGATGAGAACCGGCAACAAGATATTCTGAATTGTTTCAAATGAAAAAATCAGATTCAGACGAACGCAGCTATTGTGACATTTGTTGCGTAAGGATAAAATAATTGCTACAAGTTCTGTCTGAGCCTGTAGAAACTCAGAATTTGTCAGAAAACAAATATATATTTGCTGGAAAATTTCAAACCAAGTACAGTTTTTTGATGTCCAAGGAAAAATTTCGCAAGTTCAACAAAGCACGTTTCATAGTTCGTGCTTTCTTCATTGCTCTCGACGAATAGTTTTTGTGTTTGATGTTTGTATCAATGATCAGACCTTCCCCGACAACATGCGGTTGTGATCAAACATATCCAGACCAGAATAACCTAGCATAAGACTTAAGCCCGTTTTTCGGTGAGCTCCTTTATATCTCACCGGTTCTTTTTTTCACGGTTTTCGAGTTTTCATTTATTGTTCAATGTCTCAACACACTCCATGAATTGTTGATTGAAAGCCTCCCCTTCAATGTATTAGGAGCTACTTTGCTTATAATACACATTAAATAAAGAAACTGAGCGATTTATGTAGAATTGGTTTATAAACGGTCGGTCAAAAACGCACGTTTAACCCCCTTTTCTAGTCTGAACAATGACGCACACCTCAATGTGGGTTTGTCAAATTTTTATGAGCTTCAATTTTTGTAATGCAGCAAAATGAAAAAGACAGCAGTCATTAAACGAACAGCAAGTTGGGCGGTAAGTGCTTCTCTAAGCAATCTGAAACAATACTTCGAAGCAAACAATCTCAGGTTAACCATCAAAAAGCTAGAGCTGTTTGCAAAAAAGGGTAAAACTATTTTTTAAAAAAAAACATTGAATTTCAACCAAGGCTTTAAAATAAAAATTTTCAAAAACAGATTACAAAAATGTGCTTGCACATCATTTGAGTTTAAAAAAAATGAAAAAATAGTTTGATCTTCTCTTTCCTAGAAAACAAATTCAAACTCTTCACAATTACAACATAACAAGAAAACTTGAAAATTTTCTTCTTATTTAAGGTTCAGTCATTAAAAAACGAAATTAAAACTCTGCTTAGCTTCAGACTCCCGTAATATAGTTTGATATTCTTTTTCGACAAAAAATCAGGCCGCCGTTATCGTTATCTTTTTTAATGTTAAAATATGAAAAAATGTTGGAGCTCAATTTAAAACAACTTCTCCTCTTTCCATAGAAATCTGTAAACAAGATCCATTGTTATATTTCCCGAACAGGAACCACGGCTGAAACCAAAAACAAATTATCAAAAGAGAAAACGAATGAAAAAGTTATATAGCATTGATAAATTAAAAAAACAACGAAAATGCAGTTTCACTGCGAAATAGGGCATACCGAACGTCTAATTCTCTCAGTTACTAAAAATCTAATACCATCAGAATACAGGTCTTACAGGGAAATGCAAATTGGAGGTTTATGTAAGAAAGCTACTAGATGGTTAATGAGTTTTCATTCAAAATGAAGTTTAATAGAGTTACGTTTAATTGGATTTTTCACTAAGGCAAATTAACGGCTCAGATTAGATGAGTATCTAAGTGACGCTATTGCAGTGTCGCTTTCATGCATTTGAAAACTGTTTATGCGCAACATACTTCTGTATAATGAAGAAATCAGGGATTGTTATTACAGCAGAAACCTTGATAAAAGTGGCAGACAATCTAATTGATGAAGTTGATTCGTTTTGAGGATTCAGAAGCCAAATTATAGTCAGGCTTTTTACTATTCTGCAAATTGTTAAAAAAATTTTGAATTTTGGATACTTCTGAATTGTACCTTTTGCTGCATGAGCAACTTGAAACTTATTTCAAAAATTATGTTCTTGGCTAAATGTGGGAGATATTTTGGAGAATATTAGTTGAACCAATGTTTCAAAAAAGTGCTAAAAAACTCCTAAAACAGTTTCTTATTTAAAATATTTGTCAAAATTTTGAGTACTGGGAAAATCCTGAGGGATATGAACAACTGTTGAGCAATGAAAAATAAGTCGTTGGCTGAGACTGAAAAATTCTATTTTTTTAATCCAAATCGGCTACGTGAACTCTGATTACCAGTTGTTCACTAAAGTTTTAGACCGAAAAAAGCAGAGGTTATAGAAAATAGAGATAAAAGTAAACAATTTTGAAGCTAATTTAAGCTTTTATTTGAGTTTTGAGTGAAGAGGTATAGTTAAAAACTGCTCATTAAATACTTCCAGTGTGGTAATAGAATTGATTTTGAGCAGAGTTTTGGAATTCAGCTTCACAAAAAAATGGAAAACGGTTATTTGATAGAAAGTCAGCGCTGCTAAGAACTGCTTTGCTTAGTAAAGATGCTTTTGCCCAGATTTTTGGCCTCTGAGATTAGGACTTAGCTAGTGTTAGGTTAGGTGCCTGTAAAATGTTTATTATAAGATCGCAGCTGTATTTGATTTGATCTTATTCGGATTAGACCCCATTGTGTTCTTTTGTTGTTGTTCAGATGGGTTGTGGGGGAAAAAATCTAACCGAGGTCTTTGGACTGAGAGTTCATGAATGAAACAAAGTGATGGGCCGATTCAATTTATGTAAGAGATTCTTTTAAGGATGGTTGGTAAATTGCAATATTCATGTGAGATTCTTGCACGAATGAATCTTGTCTAAAAATTTCCGTTTGTTTTGATACGTTTGATGTGAGTGAGGAGCAATTGTTTGATACGTTTAGGTTTTCAGCAGTCGTGACGCCATTGGGTCTGAAGACACTTCATTCGACATTCTGTCAGTTGAACATTTTCCCAAATATTGCAATTATCGGAGCTAAAAATTCTGTCATTTTCCAGTCTGCGGAAATCGTCACCGCATTTTTCAAACAATTCTGACTCCATCACTGTTTCAAAGGCCAACTCTGAGAAAAATTTGATCATTCGAAGAGGTTGTTGTGATCATATGAGCTTAGGAGGTTGGTAGTAATGGCTTTGCAAGCCAAAACAGTTAAACACCGATTTGATAAAGAGTTAGATTGCGTTAATTTCAAAAAGAGTTGGAAAAGAAATTTGGGTGCGTGGGTGGGGGAAGGACGAGCTTTTATAACGCATGAACTAAATATTCACTGGAGTTTTTTAAAACTGCTCAATTTTCGTTCAAAAAGATGCGGAAAAGCTTCCGTAAAAATTATTTCATACAATGACTGCTGTGTGGATGCAGAAACTGGTATTCTCAATTTACTACGATACATGGTAATTACTATGTGTAATACAGGCTTATTTCAAAAAATTCTAAACAGAGGGATCTAAAGTACGTTTACCTACAGCTAATAGTTCATCTTTTTGTGATAATGTCAAAGGTATTGTTATCATCATTGAGTCACCAAAACTTTTATATCTTCCCCATGTTTTACGACATTTAGTAGACATATCAGCGACCTTGGAATTCTATTTGTGAAACCTAAAATTTGTGAAACCTAAAATTTGTGAAAATTTGTGGGGGGTTTGTGAAACCTAAAATTTCCCCTCATCACGCCAATTACCCCTTAGTCTACCATCGTTTTAACCCCTAAATTTTTTAATTCTTTACTTTTTTGGGGGGTGTGTTTTTTTGGGGGGGGGGGGGGGTAAAATTAAAATTTCCGTTTTTTACCCCCAAGTGCACCCCCAAAAAAAAGAGAATTTTACATCGTTTTACCGCCTAAAATACCCGAACGTTACATCCTGTTGGGGGTGGGGGTTTCGGAGGTTGAAATCTAACAATCCCACATGAACCCCCCCCCCCCCCCTAATCTTACATCATTTTACCCCACCCCAATAATGTACATCCTAATCTTTCAAGTTTTTGGGGGTAAAGTCTAAAACTCCTCACTACCACCCTAATCTTATATCGTTTTACCCCTACAAAATTACCCCCCCCAAATCTTAAATATTGTTGTGGGGTAATTTTTGGGGGTAAAATCTAAAAATTCCCTCACTACTCTCAATAACCCCCACCCCCTAATCTTACATCGTTTTAACCCCCCCCCCCCCACATAGACAATTTCCCCCCTATTCTTACATCAGTTTGGGGGGTTTATCAAGGGGAGGGGGCTAATTTCGACACGGGGTCACTTGATCATATGTAGTATCCTAGGAAACATTGCAAGATCCAACAATATATATTTTTCACTCTAAAAGTTCAGGGCATGTTTACAATGAATGTTCAAGCTTAGCTAATTCCTTTCTGATTTATACTAAATTCTGCGACATGAAAACATCAAAATGGTCCAGAATCTTCGAGTAGAAGCTCATCTATTGTAGCATTTTGCTAATAAAGCTTGTTTGACGGAATGAGCTCAAAACGTGAAATAAATCATGGCCAAGCTGTAAATTGTCCAGTAATACGAACCGGCTGTCTCAATGATTAGAGGAGAGAATGTGTACATCTGAGAGACAGCGTAATCCTCTGTTTCGTTGAAATCCCCACACGTTTCTATCGCTGCCAGATGACAGGGACCCGTACTGTCTTTAGCATGAGGCTGAAGAGGTGCCCAAATAACAAACTTGCACCTGTGTTTTGCCTCCTGATCACAATCGCCGGGAATTTCATTGCGGAAGCCTTTCTCTCTGCAGACCTCCAATCCAGTGTTCGACCAACCATTGCAGTGGCTCTTAGAGGTGCCATTCGTATAGGTTTTTTTGCAAGTTCTTTGTGTTAACATGCTTTTCAAGTAACTGACTAATAAAAACTGAAAACCGAAACTTGTCCTTTTGTCTGTGCAAAGTTCGGTGGAAATACATCAGCACGTCATTTCATTGTGGCGGAAACTAAAATTGTAGTGATCCGGGTCGAAGTGTCACCGCTAAAAATTGGTAAAAGATATAAGATTTGCGGTGAATTTTAGTAAAAATGTAAGAATAGCGCTCAATGCGACAAATGCGGTGAAAAAAAATTTGAGCGGTGAAATTATTTTTTTACCGCTTAAGCGTTGAAATAAAAATTTTTTTAACGCTACTAGCAGAATTCAGTGAAAAAAATTCAGCGCTATCAACACAATGCGAAGAAAAAGAAAGTTTTTGCCGCTACCAGCAGAATGCTGTGAAAAAAAATTCTCACCGATGAATTTCCAAACCTTACAAATGTTCACCGCTAACTTCAACGCTTGTCTTAATTTCACAGGAAGTGTCACTGAAGTAGGTGACAGTTGGCGCACTGGAATCCCGTGTACATCCGTTTTTTTATATGCGGTGAAAAAATTTTTTCACCGCTAAAAACCATAAAAATTACACAAATTTACCGCTTTTACCGCATTCATCGCTAAAAGATGCGGGCGCTTTGCAATGAAAAAAGTTTTTTTCACCGCTATTTGCCGCTTATCTTACTATATTTTTTGACAAAACCTCGATCCATGGAGCCTAAAATCCTAAGATACGTGTACGAAACTAAATAATATCTCTTTGTAAAATAAGTAATTTAGGCTTTTTCGATTAGTTGACGTATTTTTCTAGAATTTTTGTTGACGCAAGGGTCCGCAAGAATTATTGGTAATTGCAAACTCGTTTAAAAGATATAATCCAGAAAGGTCGTTTCATTGTCCAATTTCACCAAAGAGAGTAGATTAAGATAACCGGAAAAAAATTTTCGCTGAAAAAATTGCTCAATTCAAGCTGCAAAGTGCTGATTTTTTTTACCTCATTAACAGGGGAGCTTGAGTAGCACTAGAACTTTTTTGTTGATTTTATAATGTAGCTATATGAAAATTGAAAGTTTTTCAGATGTAAAAATTAGAAGCTTTTTAGCAATTTTTGTCTACAATCACGAATAACAAGCGCCCGGGTAACTTACATGGATGAACAATGTCGATTATGATCATCCACAAAACGAAACACTTCAGTAAAATTTTACTATTTTGCTTATTATTTTTGATAGTATAAAATTAAATATTTCTTTAAAACATTATCAGATTGAGATTAGTGTCTTGCATTCTAGGTGTTCCGAATATTTGCAATATGAATTCAAAAATTTTGAATTTTTTTTGTCAAAATTTCCGAATCCTTTTTCTAATATGCAAGTTATTATAGCGTGGGCAAAACTTTTTTGATAAAAATTTGCTCGAACAATTAAGAATGAGTAATTGGGTGTTGTTTGCATGTTACTTTTTGTTAATTTTTTGTCAATTTTTGGCGTTTTTTGACAAAATTGAAAAAATCGATGTTTCTTGGGCAAAGAACGTAGAATAAAGTGATCTTTCTTGGTTGAATGGTTGAATTGCAATTTGCAATGAATTGTTTTCATTTAACAGCTTGGCGAAACATATAATATTGATTAACTGGGTGCTGAACTTATGTTTTTTTGGTTACTTTTTATGATTTTTAGTTAAAACTATCACTATTTTTCAAACCAAATGTTTCAAAGAACAATCGGCTAAAGTAATTGAGGTCCAGCTGTACAGTTTTCTTAGTACAAGATCGATTTACTTATTTGTGTGAAATTGGGGATAAAAAAGTGCGAGAGATTAAGAACAAAAAAGACTTGAATTTGACAACTTTGCCGTCGATTAACCCATTTATGTTTCTATGAAGACTTATTGGTAGTGTTCCTGAAGACTTCAATACATGGGAGACAAAACTCGGTTTTGGCAATCATAAAACTAGGCTGAGTTTGAGTTTAAGTTCTAATTTTAGCATATCCGTGCGATCGACCATGTAGAGCTAAGTTAGGAAAAGTGCTCTTGAATAGATTTATTGATTTTGCATTTTCTTTATGATTCACATCAAAGCAAGCCGCTTTTTTAAATTCCTCTTACAGCATCTTGATACAATTTAAAGTGCATTTCTTGTCCACATCGGAATCAGAGTTTTCTTATAAAGATAATAGTGACTTTTACCACATATAAAATGAAATACTTTATTTTGCTAGAGTCTGATACTTGAAATAAGCTGAATGATCTGAGAATTCATTTATAAGGCAATCAAAATTTATAAAATCAGCTTCATACAAGAATGTCACACACACACAATAAACAAATCAGCAAAGGAATAAGATTGATTTAGTTTTCATAATTTTGATCGATTCTTCGTTTCTTTGGTGCAAAACACTTGCTCACGGGTGGAATCGCAAGGCTTCCACTGCTCAAAACGACAATTGGCTTGTTTTCAAGTGTACAAGCAATTGTATCATGAACCATGGCAGGTGTTGGTGGTTCGCAAAAAATTTCTGGACTCTCAAGATCTGCTTTCATTTTCCAAAGGTTTTCAACCAGTTCAAGATCTCTCAACTAGCCTTCTTGATTTTCATACAGCGGATTTTCTTCCACGTCATAATCGTAAAAATTTTTTTGTAATCCGCCGTCCAATGTGTCTGGGTCAAATACAAACTCTCTGACATAAGACGTTACAAAATCCAGCAAGCATTGAGCTCCTTTCATAAGGCCTTTCTCAAATCGAAAAGAATGAAAAAAAATCAAAAATCAGAATAGGCAAAGCCATGTAATTTACTGTAAACCACTCATCTAACTGATAATCTTGCTGTACAATGATAGCAGTCTGCTTTCTGTAAGTCTCAAAGCAATTGTTCGGCTGTCAGGAGTCGATTCCGCCATTAGAAGTAATCTCTTTTATTATGGTAGAATTTTGGTAATTGACTTGAACAAATGGAATCCGTTGTCAAAATCCGGAAACAGTTCTGCTAAATAAAATTTGGAATTTAGCAAATGAAAATTGAAGCGAAAATTAGGAATTTAAGAGTTCAGGTATAATTTTAAACTAATGCGTGTTCAATTAATTCCTTCCATTTTTGCTAAAAAAGATTACTCAAGTAGCTTTTGCAAACAAGTTCAATACACTAAAATCCTTGTATTTTAGTTAAACCTCAGTATAATATTTGGTTTAACGTTTCTAATCTTTCCGTGTTAACAATGTTGCATATACACACCCAATTTTATTACTTATTTATCTGGAACAATTAATTAGCGCAGTATGTTGTTCAAGCACCAATCAGCGTTGATATGAGGAATGTCATGTCGATCGAAAGATTTATAAAACTTTGTGGTTTGTTAATGTCCTTAACATGTGTTCTCGCAATAAACTCCATTTTAGATAGGACAAAATTTTTTCAACTTATTTTAACAAAGAGTTTCTTACACTTCAACTTATTTTTTAAAAAAAAAGAATTTCTTACACTCTCGGGTTTGTTACGCTTCAGAACAAAATTTTACCTCACGGTTTTTTCGCTATCTGTTCTGCCTGCATGCCACTCGAATGTATTCAATACTTTCTGATCATTTGTAATAAACAGTATAGTGTGTTGTTAACAATTTATGTGTACAATTTGTATACATGTGTGGTTAAAAGTGCATTAAAAACTATTAGAAAAAACTATAAAAGTGGTTAAAAACTATTTATAATTAGACACACGAACTAAGACCAGCGTATGCTAGGATCATTCTTTTATTGATTTCTTATCTTAATACAGTTTCAAAGCAACTTGCTTTTCTATGATCAAGGTTAAGTATGTGCTTAATTAATCAAATCCCATTTTGTCTGTTGGTAACAAATGCTTTCCCGACGCAATGATCAATACTCAATTTTTTTGTTTATCGCCAACCATTTTAACGCGCAGCCAGGCTAGCGAAGAGAAGTTATGCGTCTTGAAAAACCAATTGTAAGTAAAGCTTTTTTGAACAAAATCCACGAAAATTAATTATCGGTTTCATCAAAATACCCAACCAACAGTGTAAGGTTGAATTTTTTTCCGGCCACAAGTGAAAATTTTAGTGAAACTGAAGGTTTTGGTTTTGAAATAGAGTTGAAATTGAGGCCCTACGGTGGTATTATTGGCATAGATAATTCTTCAGTAGGTAAATACTAGAAAATCTCAAAAATTTTACGTTTGCACGGTATTTTACATGACGCAGTTGTTTTCTTATACGAAATATATAATCAAGGGCCTGGTTGCTCGTATGTGCTTCCGTGTAAAAGCAGCAACTGTTTTTGTGGTCATTTGTCGGGAATATTGTTTTGCTTATATATGAAGATTTTTCAACTTTCAATATTTCCTTTGTTGGAATGCTGAGCAGCAAAACAGTTGTGATAGACTTTGAAGGATTTCGTCACAAAGAAGAAAGTTTTATTGTAAAAGAACTTGGTATTTGTGCTGAAGATAATCTTGATTGCGTGTCGTCTTTACCTCCAATGTATAGTGAGTTAACAACTCAACAAAAGCAATCTGTCAGTTGGTTGACTAGAAATTTGCACGGTATCCATTGGGACAAAGGAAACAATCCCTATCTTACACAAACATTTCGAATCTTTCGCTTGAGGACTTCTGGTGCAATATTCGACGCTAAGGGAGAGGAAAAAATAAAATTTTGTTGGATTTACTTGAGTGCTCTATCATTGATCTGAATTCACTTGAGTGTCCTTCCATATCTGTAAACTATTTCACACAAAACTGTCAAAACTGTTCAAAGGGCAAGAACGCTTTCAGCAAACATTGTTTTAAAGAAAAAGACATTTTCTATTTCAACTGATTAACAAATGAGAGATGAATTGACGAAAGTGGAACCACCCCTGACACCGAGATCAACATTTTGCGCCTTGATTACGGGGGACGGGAATCTGAAACCTTCAATTTCAGAATACGAAAGAATAAAAACAGTAAACCAGTTTTCACAGAGAAAACATAAATTGTTGATGACAGAGGACGAAATCTGGTCATTCACCCATTTTGTATATTTTATTGAACCTTTATTTCTGTGGAGAAAGCAGAATGTCAAAAACTCAACCCAGAGTCTGTCCTCCGAGACTCTTACTAATGTCGAAGCAACCGGTTGGCGAATAAATTGACAAAAACGATCCTTCACTGCCAAAGGAGGTTCAACACTTGGTGAAGAAAGAAAGAGTACACAAAAGTGTTCATTATGACAGAACTGAGAGACTCCCTGGGTGCTTTATGGTTCATATGAAAGAATTTCTTACTGAGTTGAATTGCTATGAGTTGTTTTATGTAAAGTGGCGTTTTCTCAATACATATATTCAAAATTTTATTTTGTCTCGAGATGGAGTAACTGTTGATTAAGGTGACACTGTGGTAGAAGATTTTTTTTTTGAAAAAACAAGTAGCAGCAAATCTTCATGGAAATTTTGCAATCAAACAACGTTGCCACGGCCAGAAATTGTTTTTTTTTGCAAATGTGTTTTTTATGTTACTGCTGATATCACTTCGTATAGTTAAATTAACCATTTTAAAACCGAATTGTGAAGTAAATTCAGTTTGGATATCACTAATGTCTAGCTTAGTTGGTAACATTTTACCGAATCGAAGAATATGAATGAAATTTTATCTACACAAGATAGGGTCTTCATGGCCGTTGTAAGGCCTTCAGGTTTTGGCAAAACAGAGTTAGTTTTCAAAATGCTGAGTGGAAACACATTTTACCCAAAGTTTGACAATATTGTTTTTACAGAGAAATGCAACAAATATATATCAAAATGGAGAAAACACTTGGTGTTACGTTTAAAAAGTAACCACTTTAGAACCTTTGAATAGCTGTGCAAACTATCTTCTGATAAGAGACGAATCGTGCGAAGAAATTTACAATGACAAAGAATTTGTTAAATTAGCTTTTGTAGGGCGTCACAAAACAGTATTGTTATTTATATAAAGCCTTGAATAGACTTGAACACCACACATCATTTTTATTCAAATCAGTCCGCGATATTCAACAAGTCAATATTTAGGCAAACAGTTGAACTTTGTAAAACTTTCAAACACTGCTCTCAATTGGCAGCGAAAGAACTGTTTGGGCATTTGCTTATCGATCATGATCCAAAAACTTCTGATTGTTTACGATACTGTTCTAATATCACTGAGTCAGGTCCTACAGTTTTCTATCTTTCATCTGATAAAGCAGAACAAAACTCTTCCAAATAATGAAAGAAAAAAATTATAGATACTGAAGCAAATTGTAGATTTGCAGCCAAAACAGTAAAGGGAATATTTGCGTAGTTGTGATGGTGATGATTTACTGGTTTTATATGAATGTCTTCACAATGTTTTAATGGGCCACGTTAGAGTCAACGCAAATGACTTAAAATATTACAGACACATATATATGATGGCGTCCTCAAGGAAAATTTATCAACAGATAATTGAAGAGCACTTTTACTCACAAAAACCGGTTTCAAACAGATTCAAATCATTATTAAAACATGTTTCATCCATTTGAGTTAAGCAATTGCAACTGCCGAAGAGTTTTTTTGATTTCTAAAAACAGTTTGTGAAGGAGCAACCTTGTTCCTCACAAACTCTAAATGATCCCAAAGTTCAGCATAAAGGTACTCAATTTTCCTTTTTGAACTGTATGCGACCAAATGAAAAGACTAACAAAGAGTACCAAAAAAATTTTGGATACGAGGGAAACAACTGATCCTAATGAATTGTCAAAAGTAAATGCGGTCAATATCCTGCAATATCTCAACATGTTAGCGCCACCAAAATTTATCAGGACGGAAAAATTAGTTAATATCATTAAAGAGGTTGTTAATCTCATTAAAAACGTTTTTATAGGCGAAAATTAAAATTTCATTGTTGTTGGAACAGCGACAGGAATAATTGTTCCCATTTTTTTCTATGGTTTGCAGCAACCAACCTAAGGACTAAGTAATCGAAATTAGTTCGAAGTTCTAGGGGCTTTAAACATAAAAGAACACTCGATGATCAAGTGTAACGCTAAGATTGCGATCCGGAAAAAAAAACTCACAGAGTTACCAAACAAAAAAAGAGAACTTTTGCTCCAAAAAGAATCAAGGACAAAGAAACCAGTCATTTACCTAAAGAGGAGTCCTCAGACGCCGGAAGTGGTTTCGAAAACTCAAAGGAATAGGCAAGAGAAGGAAAACTGGGAATCAAAAGTTGGAGTTAAAGTATACGAAAGGTCCCGCAGCATACGAAGCGTAAAAAATCTACAAACAAGCACAAAATTGAAACCAAGTAAAATGATATTGTTTCTAGAGGTCAAAAATGCCCACGCAAAGCAAAAGAAATATAGAAAAGGATTTCCAACACTGAAAGTTATTGCTTACGACATAAACAAGATTTGGTTGCTAGACTTGACCAGTGTGGATAAATATGTAAAAGAGAAAAAAGATGTAAAATTGTTGTAGGTTGAGCTGAACTGTATCTCACGTTATCTAGAAGTGGAACCCTTAAAATCAAAGTACGCCACAACAACAGCAGTGACTTTTAAGAAATTGATAAAGAACAAGCGATCTTAAAAAATGTGGGTAAATTCTAGTACAGAGTTTAAGGGCTGCTTCGGCACTCTTTGTCGGAAAAATGAAATTGAACTTTATAAAACTTTCAACGAGAAAAAACCAGCATTTGCGAAAAGAAAAATACGATTGCTCAAGAATTTGATATGCAAGTATTTAGGGGACAAGTGGACATATTCGTATGTTAATCAATTACAGAGCTTTGTACAAAATATTAACTCTAGCGTCAACAGGGTAACGAAATTGCGCCGAATAAAGTGACAAAGAAAGAAGTTCCCTACTCGATATCACTAATTTTTAATACATCAGCAAAGCTAGTTTGTCGAGTTTTACGTTGGGGACTTTGTTCTAATATCAAAAGCGGATCTTTTTTAGAAAAGGTTACAAGCAAACATTTACCAACAACATTTTCGAGATGTACAATAAACCTATAAGAAATCCCCCTACTTACAGTGTCATTGACGCATCTCAAGAGCCAGTCAAAGAAAAAATTGATGAATTAAAGTTGGTCAAACTTATAGACAAAAGTCGTGAAATAACATAACATGAAAGATGTTACGGTTCACTTAGTTTCATCAGCCTCTATGAATATTTTTCCTCAAAACACCTGGTCCCTTTTCAAATTTTATTTGAAAGAGGAAAATATTTTGGAGGATATTGGCGCGTTGTACTAAGTGAATTTATCTTCCCGGCAAAAATAAATCAAGTGAACAAAAATGATTTAAAGATTTTTTCTTCCGAAGGCCTTATTGTTTATGAGAAAAATAATCCATTTGATGCTGTCTCCAGACCATACAGAGGAGAACGAGCTATCATTAGAAGCGGTTCCTATGAAAACCGCGACCATCTATTATTGACTATCAATTTAATAAAATGAATGGACTTTTGTTCCTCTTTTTCGGTAAAAACGAAGGAATTACTTTTCCGCATGACGAAGTTCCAAGCATACTGGGTTTCAACGGTATTCATGATGGATCTGGTTATCATATTGTTTGCAAGATGTTAGACATTTTGAAAATCTGACCAGGGCAGATGACGAAGAAAAAGATTTTTTTCTGGCGATTATACTTTTGATTGTCTGCAGGGAAGAAATAGATTTTTATTTACGTTTACATACTTGAGTATCAATTCGTAGGTGATACTAAAGCTTCCTATTTCGATTCATTGATTCAAAACAACGCCTGAAAAACGGTAGGCCCTTCCAATTAGAGCCAACACAAAGAAATGCTTTCAGCAACTTGGAATACAAAAAAATATTATCGAAAAACTTTCAGTCATTTGAAATTCAATTGCGGACAGAAACCCGGCAAATAGTTCCATTCGCTTGAATAGGAAAAGTTTTTTTACTTTATTTTTAAAAAAGCGACTAAATGGAAGCCTACTATCGACAGTAATCATTGTCACCATACTTTTCAGGACAAAATTTTCAACGAGTATGTGGTTTTGGGGCTTTTGTAGCAGGTATTGGTAGAGCCGCATTAGCGATTGCAAGGAAGTTTCGTTGGCCTGTAGCCAAAAAGATTGGACGTAAATTAATTGTTCAAGCAGCTGCTGAGCTGGTCGATGTACTTACAAAGAAAAAGTCTCCAAAACTAGCAATAAAGTCGACTGTGCAAAAAAACTGTAAGAAAACAAGTTGGCGGATCAAAAAGAGGAAGAATGCGTAAATTGAAATCCAACGGTGAAAAGCCAAAACAAGGCATTCGTATGAAGAAGCCTCTGACTAGAAGTTGGTAAAGTTTCTTTTCAAAAGTTCAAAACTGTTACTAATTTATTGCCCGCAGAGGAAACACACACACCACACTTGATTTGTTTGAAAAATAGCCTCTGCTTATTACTTTTGACAATGTTTTTACTCAAAAAGTCGGACCATCATATTCTCCGGACGGTCCAAGGCTTGAATTTGACGTTTTGGGTGATAAGAACAACTTCATAGATTTAAAAAAACTTCTCCTTGAAATTAAATGCGAAATCTCCCGAAACAGTGACGGCGATTTAAAGACAGGCACTGACGTGCCATACTTAAGCAACAACGCACTACGTTCTTTTTTTTGAGAATGCACAGTGTCTGCTAACGGTTTGAAAAAATCCAACACAAACGGAAATTATGCATACAAAGCATTCATTCAAACAATATTTTCGACAGGAAAAACTGCAAAGACACATGGCTAGTGTGTCAAGGATATTATTACGAGGATGAGCCAGCTAACGAGGTCAATTAGATCAAACGGACGGTCGCGTAGACGACGTAATGGCCAGAATAGCCCTTGTTACTAATTCCCAGGAAACCTATTTTATTGGAAAGCCGGCGAGTGATAATTTAACTTGTGATAATCACTTACTTAGTGGTGTCACTCTGCAAATTTCATTTAAAAGGTCTAGAAACGATTTTGTGGTATCTTCAGAGTCAAACAAACATTACAAAGTTAAATAAATGAAGCTAATCTGTACATTAGAAAAATGACAAAATGTTTTGACGGCAATTGAGAAAGCTCTGCCAAAAACACCTGCCGTGTATCGCAATACAGAGCTTCTGCCACAAACCATTTAGCTACAACTAGAGTAAGAAGTTGGAGCCAACAGGTTTTTTCCCGGAAGAACCTGTACGACGTATGATAATTGCAATGGCAACAAATCAAGCAATGGCGATCTTGAGCCAAATTGTTGTTTATAGAAATATGTCAACATATTATTGGAACACCGGTCTCGACAACTTTTGACCACCGTATTTACTTCAATACTCTGGAGGCCCTGGATTTTCTGGACAAGGGTGGGCATGGCATAACTCTGGACAATTACCTCAATGACTTTAATTTATTTTTTGACTTAACTTCAATGCAAGTAGCTTCTCGTGATTTCATTCATCCAGAAATTAAAAATTGTTCAATTTCGGTTCAACTTACATTTGACGGAGCATTGACAGCCAATGCAGAATTTTTTTCTAGGTGAAAGAAGCGCAAAGCTTTAATATTCATTCGGAACGAAAGGTTACAAAGAACTCAATTATCACCGAAACCACCGATGGATAGTGGTGAAATACGCTATTTTTAAAAGAGGTATTCATTTAAAATATTATTTTTATGGAGTTTTTGCAGCAAAAATGTCCAAAAACTAGCAACAGAAGGATTTATGATAGTTAATGCTTCAACAGCGCAATATGAAGGAAGTCATTGGATGGTTTTTCAATTTAAGGAAACAACGTTAAATTGGCTGATCCGCTTGGAATCCCGATACAAAACTATCAAATACTGTATTCCCGTCAGGTACAGTTTCACAGTGAAGTAACTCAAAGACTCAATCTTAAACCAGTTCAAAATCAAAACTCAAAATTCTGTGGACTTTTTTGCATTTATATCGCGCTTGTGATGTTTGGTTACGAAAATCTTTACTGTTGAATATGAATGATAATGATTTGCTACGCTTTGCTAATCATATGCTCTAACCTTTCTTATAAACTTTTTTTGCTCAAATCCTTCTTCAAAAACAACAAAAATACAACTATTAATCAGAAGACTTCAATTCCACATTAAAAATTATCAAAATCAAACTATCAAACTATTGCTATTTTATAAAATATCTAGTATTTTGGAAAGCTAACCGTACAAACCACCATTGTGAATACTATAGATTCTATGAATCGTACATATGGGCAAAAAGTCAGTTTGAGTTTGAACACCATTGGTAAAAACACAATCAACGTTATGGTTATGTAGTTTTCTCTTGCTGTTGCTCGTTTTAGTTCACAGCTTCGTCAATCTTGTTCATTTTTTCTCCACGAAAAATTGTCTATGTTAAGTTATTTTCTCAAAAGTTGTTTGAAACAGGTGAAGAGACAAGATATGTTAAACTGTTTGGATGCTGAAGATTTGAAGGAATCAGGAAAGTGATATTTGGAGGCAATAGCATGATTATGAAATTCAGGTACTTTACAAAAATCGTCATACATATGCAAGCTGTAAGCAAAATTCTTTGTTCCTGTATGGTCAAATATAGGCTCACTTTTACATAGAAAGCAACGATATTTTTTAGCAAACTGACGAAATTATTCCGGTGTGAGCTCAACCATTGCCTCCACCATGTTGTTAATTATTTTTCTTTGTCACTTTCACTTGCTTTATTTGTAATTTTTTGTCGTGATATTTGTTTCTCTTCCACCCTCGTATTGAGGTCTATCTTTGAGATCACTTTAACAACCAGATTGTTGCCTTCGTTTATCCTTCTTTGCAGTTCCACGAGACGATAGATCTTGAATCGTTTTTCTTTTCTGGCCGAGAAGATCGAATTCAGCAGCTGAGAGAGTTTTTCTTTGGTTTATTCTATGGTTAAAAAAAATTCTCGGAATCTTTTTGAAGATTCGTAGAGTATTATATGCTCCTCTTGGTTTGTATGTTTTAACTGAAGCAACAACAATCCGTTTGTTAGATCAGAAAATTTGTCGTAAAAGTCAATACTATCTTGAGAGGAAAACTTTTAAGTCAAAACTTTGATTCCCTTGTGGTTAAGAAATACACTCTAAATTGTATCAAGTTGCTGTAAGAGGAAATTAAAAAAGGAAGAAGGGGAATTTGTCTACCAGGCTGTAGGAGGAATTGGTCTCCCATGTAGTGAAATCATATATGAACACTTCAGAGAAGTCTTCATAGAAACATAAATGAGTTAATCGCCGGCAAAATTGTTAAAATCATTCCTTTTTTTTTGTTCTTAATCTCCCACAATTTTTTATCCACAAATTCAGCACAAATAACTAAAACGACATTGTACTAAGAAAACTGTTCAGCTGGACGTCAGCTACTTTAGCCGATTGTTCTTTGAAACATTTGGTTTGAAAAATAGTGATAGTTTTAACTAAAAATCATAAAAAGTAACCAAAAAACATAAGTTCAGCCCCCAGTTAATCAATATTAAATGTTTCGCCAAGCTATTAAATGAAAGCAATTCATTGCAATTTGCAATTCAACTAAGAAAGATCACTTTATTCTACGTTCTTTGCCCAAGAGACATCGATTTTTTTCAATTTTTGTCAAGAAACGCCAAAAATTTTAACTAAAAGTAACCTGCAAACAGCACTTCCAATTACTCATTATCAATTGTTCGAGCATAATTTCACCTTATAAAAATTTGTTGCCCACTCCATTATACCTAGCAGAGAACTTATGTTTCTACATTCTTACCAATTTTTGCATATATTTCTCTTTTTTTCATCAAAAAATACAAAAAGATGTAGGAACAATTTATCAGTAAATAGTATTTAATCAAAACCCAATTCCTTAACAATATTTCTCCTGCTAAATCTTAAGATTTCTTACATTGTATAAAAATGCATATTGACGGCAAAAAAACAATTTTTTTAAATTTTGTACCACCAAAAAAAGAGTAATTTTTGCACCTTTTTTTTCCAATATTCGTCTGTTTTTGGCGCAAAGTGCCTTCAAAAAAGCATGTTATGCGCTCCTTTTAAACTATTTCAACCCATAATTTTACCAAAATTCAATTGGCTCCATATCCAGCGTTTCCCGACACAGTAATGAAGCCATAAAATCACTTTTTTTTACCAAGTTTCAGACAAATTTTAATCCCAATTTCTTCAATTTTTCAGTCAATATTCACGAAATTTTGTCCCCCATTCATTCTCATGCGCTATTTTGAATCCGGAACTCTACTTGAAACTTCTCTCCAAGCTTGAAATTCAACACACTTCCAATTTCATTACTTCGCACTCACTTGTTAATTCAAACATATGGGCAAAAAAACTCATAAAAGTAATATCACCTCTGCGGTCTCAGACTCGCAAAACAATTGAAACAAAAACTTATGAAATTTAAACAATCTTTTTTCTTCCCTTACCTCAGTTTTTCATCGGTTTAGTCCATTTCGCTTTTCAGTCCTTCATTGGTCTCATTAGACTAGAGAAAGGATTCGGAATTTGTAGAACAATTTTTGAAAATTTTTACAGGTTTCACGCATTCACCGCAACAATATTTTTCCAAAATAATTAGTTCCACCACTCTCACTACACCAATTTCTCAAAAAAATTACAAACTTTGCCAACCACGAGAAAAAAAATTTTCAAAAAATTTGACAAGTTTTTGAGAAGGGCACCTATAAAAAAGGCTATGCCGGTATTGTAACGGGGGGACAGGTCCCCCCTCGTTAAAATACAGGCATTTTTACTACTAAAAATATGAGATCACTAAACTAAAAGTAGGCATCTAAAATTTCAATTTCCGATGTTCATTTTCTTCTCAGAGATGTATGGAAAGATGAGTGAGCTCTTTTTCTGATACCAAACTTAGGAGACGGTGAATTTTCAATGTTGCCAACATTTAGTTGAAACGCAAATGATGGCACTGCAATCTCATTCCAACAAATTATTCGGATTGCAGAAGCCTAATAGTACTATAGTTTTGCACAACTTATGATATTCAAAAGATTCACTGGATAACAAGATGTTAGAGGGAAAATGTCGATTAATCAGCACTGATTAGGTTCGAAATTAGGCTGGGTTAAGGAAGAAATTAACAAAAATTTTTTGTTAACTGAATTTTACACTCCGAATAAGTTTTGCTAATATTGGCAAAAAAAAGTTGTGCCAAATTGTTTAATCTAAATAAGTTTTGGTAGTATTTGTGCATGCGTCAGATTGCATTGGCATCTTTATGAATCAATCATCCTTGAAAACAAATATAAAAACTACAGTTTGCTTCTTTAGGACCCGGTTTAAACCCCACCCCATTTTGCCTCCGAAGCTATGTAGTGTGATGGATTGGTGAAGGGAGATCACAGTGAAGACATTTTTATTACAGTAAACCTCAATCGTGAAGACATTTTTAATACAATAAACCTCTTAGTGATATTGCCCTGGAAACAAATCTTGTAGCGTGATATCTTTTTTATCAAAATTACGCTGCAGTAATCACATTTTTGCTGTATTATCTCATATCTGTAATCATTACACAAAAAACTCGAAAGGAATTCGAACGATAAGTTAGATGTTTTGACTCTGTTTACTGCAATAACTCAAAATTTTTTTTATAGCAATAACTTCTTAAACAACTTCTTCAAGAAACGGCGTTTTGTATGAAAATTGTGTTTGAACTGCTTTCAAAAGCAGATTGTTTAATCTATTTAAATTTTCTACGCAGGTGACTGGAACTCCTGCATTTCCGAGCTCAGTCAACACAGGAATTGATTCCGCTAAGAGGAAGACTTTCGTGAGGCATTACGTGAGTTAGCACGCAGATGAGTCATATAAAGCTCGAGAAGGTCTTGGTTAAATCCATAGGTGCTGATGTCCTCTTTTTGTTGTAAAAACATTGTTTAATCGCCGCCTAAAGAAAATAATTTGAATGTCTAGCGGTGAGGGCCATTAATTACTCTAATTACACGGCTCCGCAACTAGTTAAAAACCAGCTACGGTCTTTTCATGGCTCCAGCTAAAGTGTTTTCATAACCAACAAACTCGAGTTAAAAACTTTTCATGGGTCCACCATTAGTCTCTTCATAAGTTTTTTCTTCAGAATTCGTTTTTTTTCTGCTTCTGAACCGGAGCACGACTAAATAGCTTTGAACTAGAGCAGTCCAGCATGAAAACCTTTTGCATAAATGACAAAAGACTTAATAATTTTGAGAACTCTTAAGATAAAGCAGTTAAGGCAGCTGGAGCGTATTACCATATTAGTTGATGGAATGAAACCAGGTAAATTAAGGGTAGTGGTCCTATTCCCCATAGTCATGACAAAAAGTGGCGTCTTTCAATTTGTTTTCCATCCAATAATTTTGATCTGTCTTTCAAAAAATGAATGTTTTTAATAATATTGTGGTTCTTCAGTTTTGCAAAAGATGATGGAACATGTTTACTATATTATAAGCAATAATGATCAAAATTAAAAATTATTGACTTCCTTGATTTTGATAAAACTATTAGTGGACCCATGAAAAGAACCACTTCTACCTTAACTGGTTTTAAAAAGTCTAACAGTGGACCGAAAAGTCCTTGCTCGACAATAACTGATTATGGATAGACAAATGGTGGCTCCATGACAAGACCTTTCTCGACTCTAATTGATTTTGAAAAACTCAACATGAATCCATGAAAAGACCAAAGCTAGACTATTTTTATGTTCGCGATATTTGCTTCGAGCTAAACCCAAACCTTTTTTTGGGTCGAGTGAAAATCTTTTGTTTTATTTTTGCTCAAGCTAAAGTCTTATGTGAAGAACTTGGATAAAGCTAAAATGATTTGTGAAAATTTTGGACCCAGCTAAAATCTATTGTAAAGTTGTTTGGTTCAGCTAACGATTTTTGTGAACATATTGGGCAGATGTGAAAGTTTTTGTGAAAAATCTGAGTAGCGGTAAGGTAGCAGCATATTTAAACTGATGAAGTCTTTTCATAGCACAATTGAGTCGAGTATTGCTTTACCTTACACTGGGAAAAAAGATTTTCTATTTTGTTTTTGACTTTAGATTCCACTAACTAAATTTGAATTTTTTCTACTCAGTTACATTGTCAAGGACATCCTGATCTATTTAAGTTTGAAGTTCATTTTGTTTTTTTTTTCTGAAGACTTCAATAGGTGAGAACCAAACAGTGCCAAACTCAGGAATGGCTTAAATCTTTCTGAACCGTGAAGAGCTGATTGCAGATATTAAAAAGGGAGTCAAATTGTCAAGGAGAACCTTTGAGCAGACCTGTGAATGTAAAGTTTTGTTTCTTAAGAGAAACGCATCTTTTTTGAAAAAAAAAAATCAACTAAGTAAACCGATTTTCAAATATATAGCAACTGAAGAAGTAATTGGAAACGTATATTCAAACATGGCAAAAATTTTACTAAAGCCTGAAAGATTTGAATTGCCTAGCATTATAGTATGTGTTTAGTGAAAAAAAAACAGTTTTTTGTTCATTTTTGGAAATCTTTGACAACAAAAACTTAAATAAAGAAAACTTAATAACTCAAAAAGCTTTAAACGGTTTTTATATTTAAGCTTTTGATGTTCAAACAGATACTTGGAAAAATTTGGATTTAACAAGGACTCTTGAAGTTATTAAAAGGAATAGAAATTTTGGAAATTAAAATTTTTTTCGTTAGGAAATTTTACCCATTGACTTTCCAACCCTTTCCAGAACAAGCTGGTTTTGAACTTGTGAACCGCGCCATTTTGAAACAAATAATGCGTTAAAACGGTTGAATCGGAACATTTACCGTTCAAGGCAAATTTACTTTTTTTAAATGACTTGCTGGTCAATATGAAACTATTCACAGAGTTATGTGGAATGAATAAGTATCTATACATAAATTTTTTAATACTTTGACCTCTACAGCAATCATATGTGTAAATTGTTGTTACTGATGAGACTATGCCTTTCTTATTTTCACATATTTAAATTTTTCCGCAGCTCTGTAAATAGTAATGATTTCATATCTGATCTCAGTTCACTAGAATTGATAATCATAATTTTGATTCAACTTCTGATTTCAAGTTGCTCACAATTCTTCTTGAAGTACTGTCAAACTAAACTTTTGGGATTCGCGGTGCTAATGCCCAATAGAACAAAATTGACTACTTCACATAGTGATCAAAGAAATCAATTAACTGATTTTGATTTGATAAGATATAAAAATGAATATCAAATGGCCCAGTCGGCAAGCAAAGATGCTACAAAATGCCATCTAGGAATCTATATCTTTTGAGAAATCAACAATTGCACATCAACTAACTTGAGAACACGCGCATACACATCTCAGACTTGCAACTTGGTCGCGAAAGAAATGTGTTTGAACTTCTTCAGGTAACACACCAAAAACCATGAATTTGTCGGACGAGCCTATCTACGAAGCAGCGGTAGATTTTGCTACGGTTTAATCAAAAACAGACATTTGATTAGAATTGATCAAGCACGATCATCATGGAGGAACGTTCCAAGAGTTCCATGGAGGCAATTGACATCTTTTGTGGTGGAAAGTCTGTGGTCAAAGGGTATCATCCTTATTGCATCTCAGTCTCGTAAAGTAAGGCCTTCGCCTTTTCAGCTGGAAACAGTCAGCAATCAATTTGGATAAATTACCAGCAAAACACTTGTGGGAACCACGTAATACACTGAACAGTTGTAAAAGTAAGAAACATAATTTTCGATAGATACTAATTTCCATCACGCGAATAACTTAAGTGAGAAACTTTTGAAAAATAGTAGGGTCGTTTGAAAGAACTCTCTGCGAAATGCGATTGAAAAGATAAACAGTCAAAAAGCAATATTGATTTTTGAATAGGAAACATGCACAAAACTGCTATTCAATGGGACTTGTTAAAAAATTAGTAAAAGCAGACAGAGAACTCATAATCGCTATCAACATCGGACCATAAATCAGATGAAAAATTACTCTAAACCATCAGCGTAGATTTTGACAATAAATCTCAAACAACATACTCGTATCGCAAATGACAGCGCATATTCCAATGTGAGATCTGCAGCCCGACGGAAAACGTCAAATTGTCATATCTGTGAAATCAATTGGAACGTAGATCACAAAAAAAACGCGGGACAACTAGACATGTAAAAAACCTTGGTAATGCAGCTCATATGCTTAAGTTTGTTGATAAACAAAAAAAAAACAATTCAAGTTAGCCATTAAAACAAAATTTTTGAATCAATAAGATGAGTTTTTGAGGCAGATGGTATTGAACAAGACAGAGATAAAGATGTCAACCGAATCACTTCAAAAATTGATACCAATTCAGAGTCAAACCACTCCTCAGATGATAATTCAGTAGCGACAATAAGATCAGAAGATCATTCCCTTGCAAATGAACCACTAACCCTTAAAAACAACCGTGTTTATGGACGCAGGCACTGTCTGCATAATTGTGAGCAAAAACTTAGCGAATGTCAGAGAAAAAGACCGACTTGGATCCGCGATTCGATCTCGAAATTAATAAAAAAGCCTTCTCATATGAAGCCATAAAACCAGGTGGGTATGTTACAAACATCTATTGGAAGTAACGTCTGGGAAGTAAATCCAGTTCAAGGTAGAGTGGTTCCAGACAGACAGCGCTCACCGCTGAGAAGAGACTTGTGTCCGCAGTTAAGGTTTTCTCTTCAAAAAATCAAGTCTCAAAACGCAAGTAATCGTTTATATTAAGAACAAAGACCATTCAAAACACAACTAGAATCCATTTTTCCGGGATTCATCTGTGGAATTGGCGAGTCATGATCACATACTGTTCTGTCCGGTCATTATCTCATTTAAAAAAAATACTATTCACGATAAAGGACGTTGATTACATTTTAACATAAAAAGAAAATGTTATTGTGAAACAAAACGACTTTTAGCTCAAGGCCAAATCAAAAACTTACCACAGTGATCAGATCAAAATTTTGTCTGCACCTTGTTATTACAGTAAAAAAGCCAAAAGGGTTAACCTTGCTTTAAAACCCAAACCTCTAAACAAATCTATTCACAAGGACAAATATTAGGAGTCTAGTAGATCGATATTTCATACATTGGTTTATTCCTCCAGAGAAATTAAGATACAATTAAGTACACTGTCTTTGATTACCGCCTACTAAAATTACACCCGGAAATGGCACGAGCATTTAAATTCAAAAAAATTTCTAGATAATCACCTGGATCCTATAGATTTAAAAACGGGTTTATATGCCGAGTTTCACAACGTAATGGATTACACTCTAAATGGCTTTAAAATATCTGACTGTTTTCTTGACAACATCAAAATTGTCAGCAAAGATAGTAACGAAGATCATCTTCAACGCACTTATGCTTGCCTGAAAAATTTTGACAAAGATAACCTCAATTAATTTTTGGGAAAAGGCATTTCGCAAATCAAACGTCAATTGGTTGGGATTTAAATTCTCACAAACAGTCATTTCCGCAGTCGAAGCGAAATAGCGGAAATTTTGGAAAAAAGCACGGAATACAAAAAAATCTTTTGGCAGAGTTATGTTTTCTTCTTCCACTTTTACTAAGAAAAATGAGAAAATTCAATTAGAATGACACGAACCAGTCACAACCCAAATGAATTGAACAGACGCCTACTAACCCACGATTAAAAATCATAGCTTTTGCATCATAAAAATTTAGAATAGCCGTGAAAAACCTTATAGCATCAATGGTCTCGAATTATTGTTAGTTGTCAAACCGGTAGCAAGTTTTACGCACCGCTTATTTGGCAAAATCTTATTAGGGTGCTAACTGATTGTCGTGCACTATTGTCATTTGTATAAAGTCAGCATTCAAACGTTTCATATTATTGTAGTGTAACAGGATGATCTGGTCTTTTAGCTTTTGATTTTAACCTTGAACATACTCCTGGAAGCGTTATGGGATTAGCAGATTATATTTTCTGCCAAACAAATCAAAAAATGAAAAACATAAGTTGCTACGATGAGGAATTCATGATTGCAACAATTCACCGCATTCGTGACGCAACTAAATCCTTGATTAGGCTTCTTGATCATTCGCCACCTCACTCTCAAGGCGTGAGTTGCAAGCCAAAAAAAACATACAAGACGCCATTCCAACCCATCATCCGAGAGTATCCTTTCAATAGAGTTCGTTAACGGACCAGAGTGTCAACGCAACCTGCGCTACTACATTTTCCGGAAACAGACCTTGAACTTTCGAGAAAAGAGGTTTCTGAAAATATTTTAAACAAACTTTTCGCGAGCTCCTTCCTAGCGGTGTTGACTAGCAAGGACGCCATCTTCCAAGAGATGAGGGATTGCGTACTGCAAGATGACAATGCTGGAGTTGTGAAGTAAGCCCTTACGTTCACATATTCTAGAGGGATTTGATTGTGAAGCCAGACGCCTGTGTATCAATGAGCGGGGTAGCCATATCTATTTCCATCAAGGATGTGCTCTTCGAATCTATACATATCACTCACCCAGGCAGCTATGGAATGACTTCCTTCTCTCAGTACGCATTTTTTCTGTTCATGCGTAGGGACATCTTAGCTAAGGCTAAAAATTGGGTTCACTGAACGGAAATTTGTAAGGCCTTTCGAGCCATAAATCCAAAACAAAATTGGAAACCGCATAAGCTGTGCTTTCAACAAAAACCAAATGAATGCATACTAAATGATTGCGGGGCTAAACTTTTTCCTTACATGTATTGAACGCTATTCAAATTACCCTACCGTTGCAGTTTTTTGGTAAAAATGTATAAAACTTTCTTGAAGAATGCTGAATTAGCCATTGTGATCCGCCAAATGTCAGAATAGACTGAGAAGCCTGAATTGAGGGAAAATTGTAGCAGATTTCCGTAATGAAAGTTTGATTAACATTCTCGAGGCGCCTGTTGGAGACAATAAAGTGATTTAATTATTCGAGCAATTGATTCAAACAGAAGAAGACTATTGTGTTTGCAAAAAGAAAAAAGCGCCAACTTGCACAATTTGAGACTCACTCTTGTAGATTGTCTCTTAAGCCTCTCAAAAGGATTAGAACCTATGCGACAAATTTACATCTATTGTATGAAAATATCATTATAAAATAATTAGATGCAGAGAGGTTGCTAACTAGCCAATATCAAGGCGACAATGGATAAATCAGTCAAGAACTGAAGGACCTTGAAATTGAGAAAGCGATGTCGAGAAGGGTGCAGATAGAAGTACGTTGCTTACACCATGATTCAGAGGATAAACAAAAGCCACTGAGAATACATCCTAAAATAACGAGCACCCTTCCAATAAGAGTACCTCCTTTGAAAGTGAAAACAGCTAGCAAACTTCCAAAGCAGAAAACAGCTAAACGACTATTAGCAGGGCTCCAAAAATCGTCCCCGACTTCCACTAAAAATTGAACTTGTCAAATCTGTTAAAGTTAGGGACAGTGAGCCTGCTCATACTAGAACGAAGGCTCAAACTAGAGATCAGCAAAAAATGTGGGTTTATGCACAGTGTACACAATTCCCTGTTCAGACTCCTCAAAGAATCCGATAATAAATAGCGCCATGAAGGTCAAAATCCGAAGAAATTGGACATCAAAAGAAAGTTAACGAGCTTTCCATTGATATCACATAGCCCACCTACAGCCCTAGTCATAAACTAATACATTATTTGCAAAAATTTGTAAATTCAGTTTATAAATATTTGGTTAATAATGCATAATAATTGCAAATATTTGTAAATTATTTGTAAATTTTTGCCTTAGTTTGCAAATTTTTGTAAACTTTTACCGTAATTTACAAAAAAATTATAAATATAAAACATGGGTTTGTAAAATTTTGTAAACTTTTACCGTAATTTACAAAAAATTTGTAAATATAAAAAATGAGTTTGTAAAATTTTGAAAAAAAAATAAAATAAATTTGCAAATCCTAGTAGGCCCTTTTTCCACTCATAAACCCACGCATCGAAAATCAATCAGAAGACTCTGTTTTAACTCAAATGCCCTCCACTTCATAGCTGACACAGAGTTATCCGTCGAGCAAGTGGAACCATCTTCACTGGTTCCTACACCCTCACCGCACACATCGTCATCGAATAGAGAACCATCAAGGAAGAGACGACGACAGCAATTTTATGGATTCGGAGACAACGTCATCTCTCGGAGAAGTTCACTGGGTTCTGCAATGACAACTACCAGAAAGTGGGGAACCATCACATCCAACATAAAAGAGAGGAAGTGACTATCCGATTTCGACAACATCATACAACGTCGTAGTCTCTTTGGTGATTTCGATTATAAATAGAGCCATGAATGTCAGGAAACAGAAAAAAATTGAACCCCAAAAAAGAACGTTAACAACCTCTCCATTGGTATCACACAGACACCAACAGCTTAAACTGCACAAATGCCCTCCACATCAAAGCTTCCAACACAGCTATCCGCGACACAACTGCAACACCCGCACATTACTCGAAATCATATAAAAGAGATCTATCAAGGACGATGCAACGAGCGCAATTTTTTATAATTCGGTGATGAAGACATCTCTCGGACAAGTAAACTGGACCATGGAAACCGAACTCCCAGAAAAAGCGAGAAAAAGAAGGAAAGGTCAGAGAGAGAAATTCGGCTAATGAAACAGATCAAAATGACGGGGAAGCAAGAACTAAATCAACTCCACTACACCATTTGGTGATTGGCTTAATTTTCGACTCAATTTTTGAGTGTTCTACAATGAATACAAACAAAAGAACTTATTGTCAACTTGGGAAGCGGAAATTGTAATAAAAAATCTTGAAAATTATAATTAAACATCACTTATTTACGTTCACCAATTAAAAATTACCTTATTTTTAGTTTTTCTTGATCTTCAATTGCACGTATTTTTCGAAATAATTTTCAAATCTGATTGCTTATCCATGACAGTGATATTTGTCATGTTATCAGTCAAAATTAGTCCTGCTATTATTTAAAACTTAGCTTGATTGCAATTATGCATTGAAAACGTTTGTTCTTTTGTTTATTGCTTAGTTTCAGTTTCAGTCAATTCCAATAAAAACTTGACTTTATTTGTCGAATTTGCACGGTAAAAAGGATGCAGTGATTTCTGTGTGCCCTTAAATTCTCTCATTTCCTTAACTTCTACAGTTCTTGAGTAAAGTAAGCAGGCTCACAACTTTTGTTAACACTTCAGTTTCTATTGAGCAGAGTTTCTGTTTGCTTCTGCTTTCGTACGTTGCTTTAATTTTATGTAAAAATTAATATTAATAAGGAGTGGAGAATTTGTTACATAGGTATGTATATTTGAACTATGTGATTATTATAACCTCTACAAAAACCATATGTGTAACATTGTTCAAACTGAAAAGAATATGGCTTTCATATTTGCACATTTTTAAATAATTCCGCATGTTTGAAAATTATCATCTTTTCATTTGTTATCACACTTCATTAAAAGGGACAATCATAACTTGGTTTCTTTTTCTGACTTCAACTTGCTCAGAAATAGAGGTGTAAATCCAAAATAGAACAAAAGTGAGTGTTTGGCTAAGCGCAAACAGAAATCAATTAAATACATTCGTTTTGATGAGAAATCAAAAATCAAAATCATGAATCGTCCTTTTTTCGTTTAAAAAACCCCTGAATGCAAATTTCGTTACTCAGTTCCAAACAATTGCAATTAAGTTTTCAGCTCCAATTAAATCAAATCTATCTTATACCTCATGAACTTGAAACCTAAGTTTAAGAAGTTTCATAACCGTTTTATAACCTAGGTTTAATAGTTTTTTGAAAAAAAATTTATCAATCAGTTAAAATTATTTTCAGCCTGTGCTATCTCTGCTGATGCAAAAAATGAAAAATCAAAAACTATTTGAATAGATGATACTGTTTTTTTCATGTTGGTTATTGTTTTCTCTCAGGAAATGAATACGGCATTTTTGAAGCTGCTTCTTTTTTCCAATGCTAGATTATCAGTCAGCCCATTACGGAAAACAATTTAAAAAAATGTTTTGAAACGAAAATCTCGATCCCAATTTGTTAAATTACTATCTTTTAAATCTGAAATGATTCATGAGGTAACTTTTTTCATCTTTTTTTATGCGGACAGAGAAGAATGGGACAGGAGGGCTTACATGTGTCTGAGCGTAGTTGGGTCTTAAAAGGGTTGACAGAAAGCATGGCTCACACCGTATGCAGTCCCAGGTTGGACATACTTTTGCACCATAAAAAGTACCTCATTTTCTAACCTACTTACCATAAAACTGATCAGCTATCATAAAAATGATAAAAGAAATGAATTTAGATGGCATGCAAGAAAAGCTTGCTTTGCATGAAATAAAAAGCCTTCCAATTTTTTAAAACTAAGATTATCAATGCAAAATTGAATGGTAAAAATTTTTACTCCTGCTTTTCAAATAAAAAATGTTTTGATTTAAACCTGAACAATATACTATTTATAAAGTGTGACAATTGAACTGAAAAAGATCTTCCTATTGTGTTCTTTCATCTTATTATTTACTATAAGCAACAATTCCTCCGAGGAACTCTTCAGTTCCAATGCCAACCAGGTTAAGTGACATCTTGAAGTGAACTCTGATCAGACCGTGCCTGAAGAAAGTAACTTCTGATTGGACCATCCCAGAACCACGGGCCCACTGATCAGACTGAAATGCGTTCGAGACACCGTATTTGCATAAACTGCGGTCAAAGTTGACTCTGATAAGACATTGCCAGATGCAATTGACTTTTGATCAGATCATAATCAGATCATTGTCCTGACGATTGAGCGACCATGGCTTGCACCAAACCCAAACTATTGTCCAGCTGTTTGAGCGCGAAAAATTACTTCTGATCAGACTATTGAGAGCTCGAGAGTCACTCTTGATCAGACTATTGTGCGCTCGCATTCGCTTCTGATCACACTCAATTGCGCTCAAAAATTTCTGTTTAATGAATAATTTCGCTGTAAACTAATCACTTTATTTTGCTATAACATCTTCATTAAACAAAAACTGATGTTTGCAGTACTCATTTCCTCTAAAGAAAAGACAAATCTGAAAGTATTGCTAACTAAAAATAAAGCTCAACTGTACAGAGAAAAAGATTTAGTATACCATCAGCGCATATTTCCGACTCAATGGATGATCTTAGACAGCTTTACACAGGAAGAGTCATGGTCAGCAGTTAGTCAAACTTTCTTAATAAAGGGACCAGCATTTGCTTGCAGCTGTACTCCTTTGATTCTGATCATAGCCATCAGACTCTAGATGTGTCTCAGAGAGCTGCTTTTGTTGCCTCTTGGCAGAGCCAACATCTCTATGTGAACAAATACAGAAAATCGAACGAAAAAAAGAGCGTTCGAAATGTTCTCCCATCAGATCCAATTGCGCTCGAAATCCTTTCTGACCAGACTAATGTTCGCTTCAGTCCACCTTTGATCATACTATCCTACTCGGAAATGACTTTTGATCAGAGCATCCCCAGATCGAAGTGACCACTGATCACACTACTGTGCGTTTGAAGCAGATCCCAGAACCTGTAATTCTGGTCCGGAAACACACCGTTTCAGTGGACATGTGTCTGAGCAGAGGTCACTTCCATCTGGCATCCGAACCCGGGATGTTATTCTTGATTAAAAAAATTGCCTCAGCGATGTGGTTTTTGTGGCTCTTTAATTGATATAAAGCATAAAGATGAACGCAAATTCATTTAATCTGAATAAATCAAACACTGCGTACAAAAGCTGGCCATTTTGCCCGGTTGCTCAATTCGTTTAGTTCTTTTGAATCATAAGGGTTATAATTCAGTGGCGGGAAAACACTGAATGCAAAAACATAGGTGTTATCTCAAACAACTTCTTCAAAAATGAATCGAGTGTGATCCCATGGGTAGTTCGGGCTGAACTCGTAATAATAGCAATGATCGTTTATGAACCAAGAATTTCTAATACTAAATTTTCAGTCCTCTCAAACAATTTATTTAATTGGACAAAATTCCGAAGCTTAATTGTAAAAACTTAAAAAAATCGAGAACCATACAATGACAGTTGGTTTTGAATTTTTATCTCTTTTTCTAAATGTATGTCTGGTTCAATTTTTGTACTCTTCAATTTCATCTTCAGGCAACACGAAAAAAAAATCTAAAATGTTTTCACAAAAGAAAAAGAATCTTAAATGAAAGAAATATAACCTTAAATGTTCTTATCAGAACTTCAGATCAAATTTTCGCAATTGTCTAAACAGCCAATCAACTTTGAAGTTACTTTCAATGTCTTAATAATTCAGACGAGCAAAATTTGTTATATTCAGAGCAAACTCAAGCATATTTTTCTCGCATACTTGTTTTGTTTTCTTAAGAAATTGAAAAGAGTTACAAGAGTACCGATGACTTAAGTGTAGTAATTTTTGTGAAAAAGAGCAGCAATCGCTGAACAACTTCATCTGTGTGTATATATAAAGTTAAAAATTCTTCTTTGATGACTCATATGTGCTGTATTTGTGTTGAACAATTTTGTATTTTATCGTAACAAATGGTGCAATTCTCATTTTTATATGCAATTTTCAATTCAGGGGTACGAAACTTTGTACGGTTAACCTATGATCACCAATATGATTTGCTTCGGAACTAAATTCCTTCAATTTTGAACTCGCTTGTAATCCAAAAGTTTTCCTATTATAAAAAGTATACAAAAGAATTTTTTCTAGTGCAACAAGTGAATCAAAGTGATGAATAAATGGTCCCGAATAAAGCACAGTTAATTTTTTGGGAGTAAATTTTTCTTTTCAAAGAAAAATTTTGCATTATTTGTCAAAATTGTAAAAAATTTTCTTGGGAACATTTTGTGTAAGCTTTGGACAACGAAAGATACAAAAAGATGTTCAATAAAATATACACAAAGACGATACTAGGAGGTACAATATCAATATCTAATGATGCACTTTTCGAAATAGTTGTTTTGTAATTTTTCGCTAATGCATCAGCTCATATATTAGAACTTTTTCTGAAAGAATTGTTTTTGATGACTAATTGCACTAAATCAGAACTGAAAAAACGCTTTTCTTAACACTTAATTGGTTGTTTCAACAACGAGTACTTTTATTTGAGAAAACTGTGTTTGCCATGACACGTTATGAAACACAACATGATCGCAATTGACTTAAATTGAACTAAGAATATTTAAACATTTCCAAGATATAATTTAAAATTTTTTGTCTTGTTCTTCACAAATAGTGACAAAGTTTATTTGCAAATTTTCCGAGAGAGCCCGGTACGTGAATGGATTCGAAATTGACTTGTGCTTACACATTGGTACTATATCAGAAAAAAATTATGAAAACGTCCTGCTTTTTCGTCTATTGAAACAAATTTCTTTGAAGAAATATTTTGTTGTACAATGTACAGGCAAACTTTTTGGGCAAGAAATACTAAATCAGAAGCAACCTAATGTATTTAAACTGTTTTAATAGTTTCCATTGTCAACACAACTATTGCAACTTTTAAATCGGAAAGCTGTAAGACTTGTAAGTTTATAGAAAACAAAGTGCTGTTAAGGTTTGAAAGCTTTGAGTAAAAATAATGCAGTCTGAAGAATTATTTTTTTACGTTTCACGTTTGTTCCAACTGCTTTTTAAAAAAAGTCGATGCGATTTTTAGACTAACATATCCACAATAACCTGTGATTTAACTTTAACAACCCAGGAGAACCGTTTTGGTCAAAATTTTCAATTATTTTGTCAAATTTGTGCTATTAAATCTATTAGAACAAACTTTTCACAAAAACTCTCGAACAATTGAACATTTAGAAAACCAAAATAATGTAAAATCAAGTTTAACGACTCATGGCAACAGTATTCGACCCAAATTTACAACTAATTTAAAACCTTTCTGCTCTTATAACTTGAAAAATCTTTTTTGGAAGGGATATTTATTGTGCAACTTGTTTATTAAGAGATTTTTTAAAAACTGACCTAAGATGGCTATCTAAGGTGAAAATTTTCTCTGCTTCTTTTGGTTTATTCAATCACCAATGTGATGACTTGAAGTCATTTTTCTGTGGATCGGTTATAGAAAAATTCTGTCCTGTGTCTTAACGTCGGTAGCTTTTTTTCAGCTTTTCAATGCTCGCTGTTAATTACAAATAAATTTTCTGTTTGTCGCTTTTGTAAGTTTCTCATTGAAAATAACTTTTTGTCATTTTGTCAATTCTATTTTAATCGCTTCTGAGCAATCTATTCACAAGTTTTTTGAATAGAGATTGACATTGAATATAAACATCACTCTTTAGTGCAAGGATAGAATACTGAGTGTTGCACTCTACGTGTAATGGTTCTTATCTTTTTTCACTGAACTTCTCATCACTCTATTATTATCGAAAAAGTATTTGAGAGATAAATAATTATTTTTGCTCTGGAATGAATTCACAATTCTTTAGCGATTTCTCGGACTAATTTTTTGACCTCGTTATTTTGTTAAGTGTTGTAAGAGGATTCATTTCATAAACAAAATTTTTATCAGTGCAAATTTTTGAAAGTGACAAAAATGTTTCATTATGAGCTTAAAATTATATTAGCTATTACAACCGCTCTTTTTCAAACGCTCTTTTTACAATGGACTGTTGGAGCAATTTCAACGGATATTTGCAAAAATTATACACGCGGTGAGTTTTCTCTCCCTATCCGTCACCCATATACTTCGCTCATATGTCCATTTATCGCCCATGTGAAAAAACTAGATTACTGTCCAAGTTACACCAAAAAAGTTTCACTCTTCCAATTCCAAAAAAAACATTCAGTTCGTATATTTTCAAGCAATCATATTTTTTGTATTTTGAATACTCGTTTTTTGCAGAAATGTATATCAGATAACTGTTTTATCAGCCCTAAGGCACGTTATAATCTTTTACCAAGCACGTCTGCGAATAATTTTCTCCGCATTGTAACAAATAAAATATTTTTTTTTTGAAGAAAGTGGAAAAACATTTCATATATCCGTCAGAAGTTCGGCGTGGTAGTAGGTCTTGGCAACAATGAACCATTATCGTGAAAAAATGCTATAATTTTTTTCATTTATATATATATATATATATATATATTATATATATATATATATTATATATATATATATATATAATATATATATAATATATATATATATATATATATATATATATATATATATATATATATATATATTATATATATATATATATATAAAATGAAAAAAAATATATACATGTATTTTATGGCTATTTTAGTGACCACTGCTTGATTGCATTTTGAATAATTTTTTTAATTATCACTGAGTTTGGTAAAGAAATTGATTTTTCGATTAAAATTTGAATTGTTATAACATTTTCTCATATTCTTGACCATCTTTAGAGTGACCAAATTACCATGTTTCATTATTTTGATTTTTATTTTGTTTTGAAATGATCTCTGCCGTATCGATCCCATTCCTGTTTGTGTCGTGAATTGGTGTCTTCTGTTATATTTTTTTCCACATATCATTTTCAAAGTAAGATCATCTTCTCGGAAATACTGATTGATAGAATTGTCAACATTATGAGTCCAGAGTCAAAGCATGTTCGCTGAAACAATTGAACTTATCTACTGGAACAAACCTTTTTTATGCCCTAAAGGAAGTCCGCTACCCAAAACAGGTATTCGCCAGATGTGATTGAGTCGCAAAGAGGGTGTCCAGACCGACCAGAACGAAAACGAGTTATAGACCAGAGAGACCAGAATTTGGCCGCCCTTCAAAAGCTGTATGCAATTTTGAACAGAATTTTTCTCAGACCATTAGCTATAGCGAACAGACGCTAGTCCAGGCAACAGTCCAGACCCAGAAATTGGCCAGACGAAACATAC
>NW_027451533.1:0-67799 GCF_964194025.1 Convolutriloba macropyga
TATCAGATAAAAATTTAAACTAATTAAATTTGCTGGTTTTCACCTTGAGCCTAGCAATTTATCCTAGCTACAAAACAGATCGAATCAGCTCTTATTGAGACGAGGCAGCGAATCCAAAAGAAAAAGATCAAGAGTTCAAAAATAGAATAAGATTTTGAAAACAAACAACTTCATAAGTCATAACAGTAGTATGAAATAGGGGCATAGAGAGAGGGGGGTTATCATTCGATCCTTAAACGTGTGAGGGTAGGGGATTATCATTGAATCCTTAAACATGTGAGGGTAATTATCCCAGACAGGAAATGATTAAGGGGATTAGGTGACTCTCTGGAAGTCATTTTTCCACAATGACAACGATAGCAACGGTTGATTTGCAAAGCATTCACGAGATTTACCAGCAAGTAAAAAAAGAATATTCAGAATATGGTGAAAGATTTTTATATTTTTTAGCAACTTGTCTTTACCTAGATCCGGACATCGATTTGGACATTGCATTGAAATTGAGGCCTTATGGTGGTTTGATTGGTATTGACAACTCCTCGCTTGACAAATATTTCAAATCTTACAAAATTTTAAGACTACATGCAATTCTTCATGATGCTTCTGGTCTTTGAATACAGTGAGAAGGGACCGGGTTATTCGTATGTCCTACCCTGTCCAGTAACAAACGAGTATCTTGGTCACGTGACAGGACTTGCTTTCTGTCTATATGTGAAAACTTTCAAAAACAACTTATTCACTTTATTGGAATGTTGAAATCTCGTGCGGTTGTTCTAGATTTTGAGGGCTTTCGACATAAAAAGTCTGGATTTATCATAAAAGAGCTTGCCGTTTTCACGGAAAAACTACACCGATACAGTGTCTTTTCTGCCTCCAGCCTCCTTCAACACGCTCTCATTGGGTGAACAAAAATCATATCGTTGGGTATCAAAGTTTCTCCATGGTTTAGCCTGGGAGAGCGGTGACTACCCGTACTGTTATCTTCAACAGATTTGTCAGAGCATAGTTCTTCGCTTCCCATTGTCAGAATTCTATTCTAAAGGAACGGAAAAAACTGATACGTTGCAAAAATTGCTTCAGAAAGAGGTAACTAACCTAGAGAGCCTGCTATGTCCAAAAATTGAACATTTGAGTTTCTATCGGGAGACAACAATTTGTGATTTGCATTCAACGACTTGCCCAAAACGACAGAAAAGCAAACATTGTGCGAGGAAGAAGGCCCAATTGTTTTACAACTGGCTGATCCATGAACAACCGTCGATTGGAAAAGACAGCACCGTCTGTACTCCAAGTGAATTCGTCTCCAAATTTGATCGTTTACAGTTGCTTAACGGCTGAAAATCAATTGAGTGTTACCTTAGTCAAGGAGGAAAAAATTGACAGTCGGGGACAAACTGTATTGAGAAAACAGCAAGTTGTTTGCACTGGAGCCGAAATAGAATCCTTCAAAAAATATCTTTCACTTTTAGAATATTTTCAACTCTATCATGTCTATGAAAGAGAAAATGCAAAGAATGAATCTAACCCCTTTACCTATGCCCAAGCGGTCAGTTCCAGTGCAAGTGCCTCTGAACGATGACAGTCTTCAGGATGATATTAAGCAAGTTGTCCGAGAGGGAAAAGTAGACTCGATTGTTTACCACGAGAAAGATTGTGGTGTGAAAGCCAGTTACACAGTGACATATAAAAAAGCAGATGCAAACTCTAAATATACAACTTATGATTTTTTTATTGTTGACTAACAAAGTTACCTAACCTATGCTTTGTAAATTCATTATTTTCGAAAACCTTGTTTTGAATGAGTCCACTTGAGGATCAAATAGATTCAGGGGGTGGCATAACCGATTTAGTTTTTGATGAAAATCAACAGGAAAGGAGATCTTGGCGATTTTGCAATTCAAGAGTACCACGATCAGAAGTTGTTTATTTTACTCAAATTTTCATTATAGTTTTTCTTATTGCAGTATCTCTTATCAAGTTGGTGTTTTTTCAATTGGATTGTGAGGAGTCAACATTTTGGTTTTCGCTCCTCTCTTGCACAGTTGGCTACGCACTTCCAAACCCAAAGCTATGAATAAAATTATTTCAACAAGCGATCGACTTTTTATGGCAGTGTCTGGTCCATCTTGCTGTGGAAAAACTGAACTGATTTTCAAAATGTTACTACATAACACTTTTTCACCTAAATTTCAATCAATCTTTTTTTTCTATCAGCATGAACAACCAACGTTTGAGTCCTTAGAGAGAAAATTGAATATGCAGTTTAAAAAATTTACAAGCTTCGAAGTTGTCTCAGAGTTAGAAGACTGTCTTCTTGTTTTTGATGATTCATGTGAAGAAATTTTTAACGATAAAGAGTTTTCAAAACTTGCGACTGCAGGCCGTCACAAAAATTTAAGTGTTATTTACGTTAAGCACAATTTATTTCAAAAAAGCAAGTGGTCGAGAACAATCGACTTGAATACAACACACATCATTTTGTTCAAATCACCACGTGATGTCCAACAAATTGGTTTAATTGGTCGACAGCTCAACAACACACAATTTCTTAAAGAAAGTTACGAGCTAGCTACCAAACAGCCTTTTGGTCATTTATTAATTGATTTAGACACAAAGACGTCGGACGTTTTACGATACTGCTCAAACATTGTACCACCAGGACCATCAATTTTCTACTTACCGCCTGCTAAAGCTGTAATAACAAATCTAACAAATGAAACAGAGAGAACTATGTATGCTGCGGCAAATGCTACAAGTATCGGATATCGACCTAAAAAAAGTGATCAAGACAGCTTCTAAAAACTTTGTTCAATTTCTTTGCGAGTGTTTTCTTAATGTAGTCAATGGCAATGTTGCGATTAATAAAAAACTAATCGAAGCTCACGAAAAATCATTTCGAAAAATATTATCCAAACAAACAGTTTTGAAGGAAAAGAAAAGAATTCTTAGCAGAGAATCAGAACTGTTAAAAACGGTTGGTCTTTCGTGTTATTTTTACTTGATGGAATCATAATGCACACAGAAGAGTTCATTTTAATTCCAAAACGAATGTTTATAACAAAGCAACCCCAGAAGAGCGAAATTATTGAAAACCCACAATATAAAAACAAAGCTATTCAGTTATCACTTATGCAACGAAACAAGCTTAGGGAGGACGTAGGAAAAACAGATAGAGTGATCCAAACAGATCCAACAAATATTGAACCAGATGTAGATAAAGCAGATAGAGTGGTCCAAACAGATCCAACCAAATTTGAAGATGCGGAAAAAATGGAAGCTTCTAGTGATGACAGTGAAATGGATCCAATTGTCACAAAGAAACCAACAGTTGAACCATTTGAGTCGATAATGAAAAACGTTAAATTAAAAGAAGATTACAAAATCAAACGTGCAGAAATAGTACTTGATTTCATTCTCCAATCAAACCAAATCACTATTGGGGAAGAGAGCCAACTAATTTACATTGACAATAAACCCACGGATGTACAAGTTTCATCTTTTTTGTATAATTTGCAACAACCAACCAAAAAAATTGATCAAGAGGCATATTCAAGAATCTTTTTAGTTCTTCGACTTGAGCCTGATCTTGTCTCAAACACTTACGCCAAGCAAATATTGGAAAGTTATGAGAGCGAACAAGAATTTTTCCCAACGCAACAAAGTCCGCAAACAGGGCGCGGTACTTCAAAACGAACAACAGCAGAAAACGAGAAAAAAAACAAAACGACAAAGCAAAAAAAGACCAATCAGAAAAAGTGGTCGCATTTCGTCTTCTGAGAGAAAAACTTTAGAACAACTGTACTCAAGAGGTCCTGCATCGTTTGGAAGCTCAAAACGATTACAAGAACACAGCAAACTGTCATTAGCAAAAGTCAAGTCTTATTTAGATACCAAGCCGTCCTTCACAAAATACCGCTCGCATCGAATGCAATTTCCCAGACTTAAAGTGATTGTAAAAGATATCAATGAAATTTGGTCATTGGACTTAGCATATGTTGACAACCTTGCAAAGTACAATCGCGATGTTAAGTACCTTTTGGTAGCAGTTGATTGTCTGTCACAGTACCTTAGAGTAGAGCCAATGAAGACAAAATATGCAACAGAAGCAGCTGATGCATTCAAAAAAAATGATCAAACATAAACAACCCGAGAAAGTATGGGTTGATGATGGAACAGAATTTCTCGGAGCTTTCAAAAGACTGTGCAACTCACGAACAATTCATTTGTATAGCACTTTTAGTGAAAAAAAGTCTGTTTTCGCCGAACGGAATATTCGATCACTGAAAAATCTCATCCATAGGTACCTTGAAGAAAAATGGACTTATTCCTACATTGACAAATTAGACGATTTTGTGAAAACAATAAATTCACGTGTTAACCGGATAACTAAGCTTGCACCAAACAAAGTAAGAAAAAAAGACGTACCACGGCTTGTGTCCTTGAGCGCTGAAACAACTGTTTCTCAAAAACCTCGCTTCTTTGTAGGAGATTTTGTCAGAATTGTAAAAAAAGACAAAGCTTTCAGAAAGGGCTACGAACAATCGTTTACTGACGAAGTTTTTGAGATACAAGATATTCCGACATTATTTCCGCCATCATACTCCCTAATTGATGCAAACAAAGAACAAATAGAAGGAAAATTTTATCAATCAGAATTGCAGCTTGTTCGTGTAGAGGAAAATGAGTAGAAATCGTTTTGACGATGAGTTCACTGTGCATGTTATTTCATCAGCTTCTATGCAAATTTTTGGGTCAAACACTCTGGCTTCTTTTCGAAATTTTTTCAACGATGAAATTGAACTTTCTGGTGACTGGAGGGTGGCTCTTAGTGAAATAATTTTCCCGACAAAAATTGAGCACGTCGTGAATGGAGATTTAATAGCATACAGTCTTAAGGGATACGAAGACTCGCAAAAACTTTCGTCTGATGCTAATGTCATATCTCGACCTTACAATGGAGAAAAACTGTCCTCCATGACTGGCAACTTTGACAATGTTAATCAACTTCTTGGTACTATCAAGCGAACAGTTGGATTACCCAATTTTTCGTTTCGAGAAATCAAGAGTACTGGAAAATACGAAATAATTTTTGGTAAATATGAAGGAATCACTTTTCCTAGTGAGGAAATACCTAGCATTGTGGGCTTTACGGGAATTCCAGATGGACGCGGTGCACACATTGGTTACAAAATGGGTACAGCTACATCAAATAAGTTAATGAAGAGTGATGAGACAAAAGCATACTTTGGAGAATTCCCTGCTGATCTATGCGCGGGAAAGCACCTAATTTTCATTTACACAAACATTATTGAGTATCAGTATGTGGGTGACGCAAAAGCTCCGTTATTGCGTGTCATTGATTCGAAACAACGTCTCAAAAACGGCAGCTTGTGCGAGCTTGAACCAACACATCGAATTGTTTTTTCAAATTTAGACTATAAAAAACTGTTATCAAACACTATACAATCAATTTCAATTGAGCTACGCACTGAGACAGGACAATTGGTTCCTTTTTCGGGAACAGGTAAAGTTATTTTAACTTTACAATTCAAAAAGTTTTCTGACTAGCATGGATTCCTATTATGCAAATCAGGTAACATCATTACCGCATTTCTCCGGACACTATAGACAAAGGGGAAGTGGATTTGGTGCTTTAGCTGCGGGAATTGGACGCGTTGCTTTACCATTGGCTCGACGGTTTATTTTACCGACTGCAAAACGTATCGGGAGAGAGCTTTTAAAACAGGGTGTTCCCGAACTTGTAGATGTAGTCTCAAAGAAAAAATCACCAAAACAAGCCTTGAGAAACGCAGTCGCAAACACTATCAAAAAACAAACAGGAGGGCGAGCGCGACAACAACGACCAAGGAAACAAATTGGAAGCCTTTCAAATAATTTAACAAAAAAGCGTAAAACCTCATTCATTTCCAAGTCAAGAGCTCCAAAAAGAAGTCGATCAGATTTTTTTGCAAAGGTGAAAGATGATCGCTAATTTATTACCAACTGAGGCAACTCACAGTTCCCTCGATTTGTTTGAGAAACCATCCCTCCTAGTAACATTTGATGGAAGTTTTTGTCAAAAACTGGGCCCGGTGTATAGCCCCAATGGTCCAATGTTGGAATTTGAAGTTGCTGGCGATAGAAATAATTTTATTGATTTACAAAAAATATTCCTGGAGGTCAAATGTAAAATTGTTCAGTCGTCCGAAGCAAATTTAAAATATGACGGTACAGCTGCTGCAGATGTGACTAAAACTGACGCTCCCTACTTTTGCAATAATGTGTTGCATTCATTGTTCTCTGACTGCACAGTGTCAGCCAACGGATTAAAAATATCGAATGCAAATGGAAATTATGCTCACAAAAGTTTTATTGAGACTGAGTTTTCACACAACAAAGACGCAAAAAACACTTGGTTAGCTTGTCAAGGCTACTCGTACGAGGAAAATCCGGGAGCCTTATCAACTACTGAAGTAAATAGAAGAAAAGCTTTGGGTCAGACAATCAAATGAATGCACGTTTTACGGAAAGGATGCAGTCGATTTTTTCACATGTGACAGGCATCTAATGAGTGGTGTAACTCTTCGAATTGCTTTTCGAAGATCAATTGATGACTTTGTTATTATGTCAGATGATGCCGCTAAGCATTATAAAGTGAAAATTGTCGAAGCAAATTTGTATGTGCGCAAGATTACTTTGAACGATGACGTTGTGTCGGCTATTGAAAAAACATTGCTTACCAGCCCGGCTTCCTATCCGTACCTTGAAACCCTTACAAAAACATTTTTGGCTTCTACTGGTCTACACAGTTGGAAACAAGAAGACATATTTGCCAGGGAACCAATCCGAAGACTAGCTTTATGTCTGAACACAAACGAAGCTTTTCTCGGTAACAATAGACAGAATCCATTTCATTTCCGAAAATTTGATTTGGAACAGATTTATATCTATCGAAATGGAATGCCAGTCGCAGATAGTCCAATATCAACAAATGATGATAAGCGTCTTTACTTCAATACAATATCAGACTTAGCCTATATTGACAATGGTCATGGCATAAGTTTGACAGACTACCCAAACCATTTTATTATGGTTTTTGACTTGACTAGCACTCAACAAGCTTCTCACGATTTTATTCACCCCGAGCTAACAAATTGTTCAATTTCGATCGAGCTGAAATTTTCAGCTGCCTTGCCCAACAATATTGAAATATTCATTATTGGCGAAAAAGCTAGCAACATTTTTGTGGATTCTGCGCGCCGGGTTTCAAAAAATCACATTTTAACCAACTAATGGATGAAGATGATATCAATGACCTCATTCAAAAATGTAGAAAACTGAAATACAAATTTTGTGGTGTATTCGCTGCCAACAACTTTCCACAAAAACTCCACAAAAATAGTTTTCTCATTGTAAATGCTTCGCCCTCGAACAACCCTGGTACACACTGGCTTCTTCTATGTAATCGAAACAATAAAATCATGTTTGCGGACCCCTTGGGACAATCGATTATTGCCTATAGAGACTTATATCACCGACTCTCTGACACTAATGCACAAATATGTCAATTTCTCGAACATCAACCAATTCAGAGTCAAAACTCAGAACTGTGTGGACTTTTTTGTATTTATATTGCGCATGTTATATTTAGTGAAAGACAAATTGTAAAAATTAATGATGTTCAATTGCTTCGCTTTGCACTTCATATGATGTTTTAATATCTGTTGAATAAAATATTTTTTTTCAAAATTTAATTTTTTCTTCAAATACAAGACGAACAAAGAGTAACTCAGAATCAATATCTAATTTTCCATAACCACTCACAAATATGTCCATAACTTTACAAAAAGCACCAGAATGAGGACCTCCTAAAATGTTTTCAACTCGTTTTAAAGTTTCTGTACAAATTTGGTCAGTTTGAGTTTGCTCATGGCCGGTTCCTGCTGAGATGGTATTGTGGATTGTTTTCTGTGCAATTCCTGTAGTTTTTGTCGCCATCGCTTTTGTAGTCGTCAACATTTTAGCTGTGTTTGAAATTGGAAGACGTTTGTGAACCGTTGCTGGGTCAATTTTTTCTCCTGTTTTGTCATTGAAGTCAACGGCCAACTTCAACTTTATAAATACTTCTCCATTCGTTTCCAGTTTTGAAGAATTTGAAAATAGGTGTTTGAAAGTTGTGAAAAGACAGGGGACAGCAAAAGATTTGTTTTGCTTTGTAGAGCCAATATCAGTTGAACTGTCAATCAAAAGGTGAAAATGGTTAGTTGCTATTTGGCAAAACTCAGACTCAAAGTGAGGACAAACTGCATAATTAATCAAACTCGTAATGTCTGTTGGCTTTTGATCAAGAATTTTGAATCTAAATTGTTTCTGAAATTGTTTGAAATAACTTGGAGAACGTTCATACATTGCTTCCACCATCTTTGCTCTCGAGTTTAGGCCTTTTATTTGGTGGCGGTTTTGTTGAACAGTCTTTTGCTGACTTTTCTTCTGAATCAAGTATCTTCTCTGCCGTATTGACCAAGCTCCCAAATTCTTGTAGAGTCAACGAAATTCTCTGTTCAAACTCGTATTCTTCTGCTGCTTTTTTGAACAATTTCAGAAATACATACGTTCCTGTCTTTTCGTAAGTTTTCAGCGTTGCCCTAATCAAACGCTTATCAGTTTTGGAAACGTCGAAATAGCAATCTCCGTACTCTGTATCTTTGGTAGAAGTAAAAGGCATAGTGAGCAACTTTCTTTTATCACATTCAAAATTCAAACTATTCAGCTTAATGGCGGCGGCAAGTTGGGATTAAACCAGTCTCGTCATTTTGTCTAATTAAATCCAGCTGACTTGTGAATACAGAGTCAAGTACGTCTATGGCGTACTTGACTCTGTCTCTCGCATTCACATTGGATTGCATAATTAATTTCAGATGTGACCTTAGATAAGGTTTCCCTACTGAATTAGTTGGTGGTACCACAAAAACTGAAACAGATGTGACCCTAGGTGTGACGACCACAGGTTGAATTTAGCGTGAACGTGCAGAAAATTCAAAACAGATGTTAACCTAGATAAGAATTGAAACCAATGTAATTCAACCTGGTTATAACGTTATAATACATGAAAATTAAAAACAGATGTGACCCTAGGTGTGTCGACCACAGGTTGAATTTAGCGTGAACGTGCAGAAAATTCAAAACAGATGTTAACCTAGATAAGAATTGAAACCAATGTAATTCAACCTGGTTATAACGTTATAATACATGAAAATTAAAGACAGATTTGACCCTAGGTGTGACGACCACAGGTTGAATTTAGCGTGAACGTGCAGAAAATTCAAAACAGATGTTAACCTAGATAAGAATTGAAACCAATGTAATTCAACCTGGTTATAACGTTATAATACATGAAAATTAAAAACAGATGTGACCCTAGGTGTGACGTGAATTAAACGTTGAATTTAGTGGGATAGTGCAGTATTAGTAATTCAAAACAGTTGTTAACCTAGATAAGAAATGCAATGCAAAGTTAACTTGGTTTCTACGTTATACTAATTAGAAATTAAAAACAAATGTGATCCTAGATCAGTGGTGTGTTGAAAACGTATTTGCACCACTAAAATTATTGCGTTCATTTCCTTTGGTTCTTCTTGCTAAACAGTCAATCTCTACTTGAAACCTTTTGGTTCCTCTTGCTAAACAATTTCACTCTCTACTTGAAACTAGTGTTATATTTTGATCGTTATAATGTCTGTAAAAATTCTTTCTGAATCTGCAATTTCTCGTGAAAGAACACTGGTTTATCAGACATTGTACGAAAATTTTGTCGTCTTGATTCAACAGAAAAAAGCAGGAGAAATTTGGACAGTATACCAGCATTGTCTAATTCCAAAACTTTTTATCAATGCAATTGCAGCTCTACCTAACAAAACGGAGCCTTCTGAGAGCAGCATTATTACTTCGGGTGGGTTATTGCCACCCAAAACTACGCCTGCTTTCGAAAATCACGATGTTGATACCTTGACAGACGAAGTCAGGCGAATATTTTATCGTTATGATTGCGAGTGCATTCCTCTGTGCGAAAATCAGCTTGGAGTTTATCAGGCATGCGATGACCTGGCTGATATGTGGGGACTCAAGTCAACACCCGAATCTCCAGACAGTAACACTCCCCTGAGTGCACCAGTAACGCCTGCACCTGACCCCAGTCCCTCAATTACTCCAACACCGAGTCCTTCTCTTTTCGCAGGGCTCAGTTTTCAACGACATTTTTCAGTGAGCAACGGAGAGCAGGCATTTGATTGCAACATTTTGTCGGGCACAAATTTTCAAACACCACGACAAACCAGCGAAAATCAATTCGAAACGCCACAGAGCTCTGAGACGCCTCAAGTTGGTGCAGCCCCCAAGAAGCGAAGGCCAGAGCAGTCCTTGATGGATATTTTCGATTGCTAGAAAAACTTTTAATTTGTAATTTGTAATAAAAACATTTTAATTTGTAATTTGTAATAAAAGCGTGTTCGATCATGTTCAATTCAATATTTTTGCTCAATTTTTATTGGCTAAAGGAAACCCATACAATCATACCAAGCTCGATCGTGTTTATTTTAAATAGTATGACAGTAATTGAGAAGCAAAGAAAAAGTTTTCATAATGTACTAAGAGATCAAAGCTGATAACCGATCAACTAATAACTTATAAAAAATTTGTTTTTTCACTTTTTTCTCATAGTTCATTCGATATTTTATGTTTACATTAGGGGTGCAACAAACCTTGCTGCTAGTTCCTGAAAAAAACTTTTCTTCATACTCTTTAAATTTTAAAGTTATCTTCAATTTTTCTGAAATTTTTTTTCAAAATTGTAAAATTGTCAGATTTTTTTCGACTTTTCTCAAAAACTGGATATACGATTTTCGATTTTTCATTCTGAACTGTCAAGTAACTGTTTATCGATGATAGTTGGACAATTTTTGTGAAGCAAAGCAAAAATTTTTTCATAATGTACTAAGAGATCAAAGCTGATAACCGATCAACTAATAACTTATAAAAAGTTGTTTTTTCCATTTTTTTCTCATAGTTAATTCGATATTTTTTGTTTACATTAGGGGTGCAATAAACCTTGCTGTTAGTTCATGAAATAAACTTTTCTTCATACTCTTTAAATTTTAAAGTTATCTTCAATTTTTCTTAAATTTTTTTTCAAAATTGTAAAATTGTCAGATTTTTTTCGACTTTTCTCAAAAACTGGATATACGATTTTCGATTTTTCATTCTGAACTGTCAAGTAACTGTTTATTGATGATAGTTGGACAATTTTTGTGAAGCAAAGCAAAAATTTTTTCATAATGTACTAAGAGATCAAAGCTGATAACCGATTAACTAAAAATTATAAAAAGTTGTTTTTTCCATTTTTTTCTCAGAGTTAATTCGATATTTTTTGTTTACATTAGGGGTGCAATAAACCTTGCTGTTAGTTCATGAAAAAAACTTTTCTTCATACTCTTTAAATTTTAAAGTTATCTTCAATTTTTCTAAAAATTTTTTTCAAAATTGTAAAATTGTCAGATTTTTTTCGACTTTTCTCAAAAACTGGATATACGATTTTCGATTTTTCATTCTGAACTGTCAAGTAACTGTTTATCGATGATAGTTGGACAATTTTTATGAAGCAAAGCAAAAACTTTTTCATAATGTACTAAGAGATCAAAGCTGATAACCGATTAACTAAAAATTATAAAAAGTTGTTTTTTCCATTTTTTTCTCATAGTTATTTCGATATTTTTTGTTTACATTAGGGGTGCAATAAACCTTGCCGTTAGTTCATGAAAAAAACTTTTCTTCATACTCTCTAAATTTTAAAGTTATCTTCAATTTTTCTTAAATTTTTTTTCAAAATTGTAAAATTGTCAGATTTTTTTCGACTTTTCTCAAAAACTGGATATACGATTTTCGATTTTTCATTCTGAACTGTCAAGTAACTGTTTATCGATGATAGTTGGACAATTTTTATGAAGCAAAGCAAAAACTTTTTCATAATGTACTAAGAGATCAAAGCTGATAACCGATTAACTAAAAATTATAAAAAGTTGTTTTTTCCATTTTTTTCTCATAGTTATTTCGATATTTTTTGTTTACATTAGGGGTGCAATAAACCTTGCCGTTAGTTCCTGAAAAAAACTTTTCTTCATACTCTTTAAATTTTAAAGTTATCTTCAATTTTTCTGAAATTTTTTTTCAAAATTGTAAAATTGTCAGATTTTTTTCGACTTTTCTCAAAAACTGGATATACGATTTTAGATTTTTCATTCTGAACTGTCAAGTAACTGTTTATTGATGATAGTTGGACAATTTTTGTGAAGCAAAGCAAAAATTTTTTCATAATGAACTAAGAGATCAAAGTTGATAACCGATTAACTAAAAATTATAAAAAATTGTTTTTCAGTTTTTTTTCTCATAGCTACTTCGATATTTTTTGTTTAAATTAGAGGGGCAATTAACCTTGCTGCTGATTCCTGAAAAAAAATCATTAGCAGAATCACCTAGGCAAAAAATCAACTTTGAATTTGTGCTAAGTTTCGAATTGGAACGCGCGCCAAAAATAGCCAATCAAATTCGAGTATTTCAAATATTTGAACTTGGCGCCCAAAATTCATTTCAATTTAAGAGTTTATGTTCAAGTCGTCATTTACTGTTCTTTCGTTTCTTATCCGGGTTTATTCAATTTTCTTCGAAATTCAACAAAATTCTCAAGAAAAATGGTTCACCAATGCCGACATTGCTCTGCTACATACAGCAACAAATACAATCGCTCAAGGCATGAAAACAGCGCTCATCCTGACGAGCTTGGTTTACCTGTATTTCAATGCTCTCTATGCACTTCCAATGCCCGAAAATTGTCTCTGCTTGAGCAGCACATGCGAACATGCCATGGCAAATTCACCAACTGTTGTCGAACTTGTTACTTAGGCTTCAACAACGTTCATTTGTTTGCTCAGCACATGAGTTCTCTTCATGGGCTTCCCGTATTCGGTGACGAATTCCTACCGAGAGATACACCAACGGAGTCAGCTTTCGGTGGAAGACTTCAAACATTCGAAGTTGTTCACAACAACGACGCTGAAGTGAATACAGACCTTGCTAGATTCATGTTAGCAGAAAAAACTCGAATCGGAAACTTGGTGCGTGAAAAGTTATCCAACGGACCTCACAAAATTCAGTTTTGCGCAAAAGTTCAACTGCTCAAACCTCATCGAGGTGAAGAGGATGGCTCTACCAACGACGAGCGTATTGAAATTTACACAAACTCAATCATGACACCAGTGCTCAATGATGGAATGTCAGACGAAACGTACTGGACTAAGGTGGATAAAATGTTAACAGTATTGGCAACATTTGCGTCATCAGGAAGTGGCTGGATCTTGGAAAAAGTTATCAAATTGGACGTAAAGTTTGCACGCTACAGACCCGTAAATGGCTCTTCATACTTACCTCTGCCTGTGAAAATCGCCAATTGTCGCGGTCTTCTTAATATAAGGAATCACAACGACCAAAACTGTTTCAAATACTGCTACATTGCAGCTTATCATTTGCATAACAATATCAGCCTCGAACGTTACGGTAGAAATTCTAATACTGAAAGAACTTCACCAGACACATACAGCAATCTTGAACAACCTTTGGGTGACTTTGAAATGCCCATGGGTTTCGACGATATGAAGGAGTTTGAGTCGTTGAACAATGTTCAGGTGAATGTCTTTGGTTACGAGAAAGGTCAACTATACCCCCTCCGAGTTTCTAACTATGAGTGTTCTTTTGTGATGGACCTTCTTCTCCTATATGAGTGTGACCGGTATCACTACGTACTTATAACAGACCAGGTGAAAGTTGTCTGCTATGTGCGTAACATTATGTTTCGATTCTGCTATCGACTCTGTCGTAACTGTTTTTGGTTGTTTAGAGATGGACTCGAATGCTACAACCTACATTTACAGACATGCTCCATGAATGCACCAGCTGTTATTCAAATGCCCTCTCCTGATCAAAGTATGTACAAATTTTCAAAACTTTCGGCTACTTGGTTTGTACCTCTAGTGATATACTTCGATTTCGAATCTTTCCTACGACCAGTTGCGAGTTGTGCCGGTCCCAGCAACACAGCAAATACACGAGCCATCGAAAGACATGAGCCTTGCGGCTTTGCATTAACAGTCATTGATCATCAATCAACAACACCAGTTTTTCATCATGTAGACAGTTCGGAAGACTGCATGAAAAACTTTGTTAGAATGCTACATGACCTAGCTCGAGATATCCACAAACAAAAGAACAAACACCCTTTTTATAGAGGCAACAGAAATTTGCTCAACAAAAGTCAAGCAAAACAGTGCTGGATTTGTGAGAACGATTTCGATGTCGAAGATGACCCAGAGAGTACTATCGATTTAGACCACTGTCACTTTAGCGGTAAATTCCTTGGTTGGGCTCACGAAAAATGCAACCGAGCTCGTCGCTACGTTAACTTCATTCCAGTTGTCGGGCACAATATTCAGAACTATGATTTACATCATATTTGTTTGACACTTAACGAATGCGAACCAACAACTACCGTTCAAGTCATTCCAGCAACAGACGAAAAATACATCTCCATGACATTTGGCGTTTTGATTGAAACTATCACGACGGATGAAGGAAAAACGAAAAAAATCTACGAATATTTGCGATTTATTGATTCGTATAAAATGATGAACAGCTCGTTGGAAAAATTGACCGAAATTTTACCCACCGATCAGTTTGGTATTCTCAATTCGATGTTCCCGGGAATTTCTGATTCAGATTTAGAGCTGTTGAAACAAAAAGGTCATTATCCGTACTCGTATGTAAGTGATAGAAGCAAATTTTTAGACACAACTTTACCACCCCTCGAAAAATGGCGTAACACTCTCGAAGGTGGCACAGTTTCAATTAATGAAACAGAATTGGAGCATGCACAAAAAATGTGGGAAATTTTGCACTGTAGTACTCTTCAAGACTATCACGATGGGTATCTGAAATTGGACTGTGCATTGTTGGCATGCGTCTGCGAGTTTCATCGAGAGTTGAGTTTCAAAACATACAAGTTGGATTGTATGCACTTTTATACTTTACCAAACATGGCCAAAGAGGCGTCATTGAGAATTTGTAAAGCTGAAGTTGAACTTTTGACGGAGCTTGAGCATCTCGATCTCATAGAGCCAGCTGTTAGAGGAGGAGTTACTTCAGTGTACGAGGAGAGACGATTTGTTGCAAACAATTGCTATCTGGATAACTATGACGCATCCAAGGAATCAGTTTTTGGTTTTTGTGTGGATGCGAACAACCTCTACGGAGGTGTTATGCAGCTAGACAAATTACCAATAGCAGATTACATTTTGAGGTCAGATATCCCCCTGAGCGAAATTTTGAACACGCCCGATGATTCTCAAGTGGGGTACTTTGTTGAAGTGGACTTGTCCTACCCAACCCACCTGCATGATGACCACCGTGATTTCCCTTTAGCTCCCACGAAAGATTTTGTCGAAGACGCATGGTTGAGTGACTATCAGATAGAGTTGAAAGAGCAACATAATCTACCTACCTCTAAAGTGAAGAAACTGTTGCAGACTTTATTCGACAAGGAAAAATACGTTGTTCATTACAAACTTCTAAAACTCTATGTGGATCTTGGCCTGATAGTGAAGCAATTATATAGAGTGCTACAATTTAGATAAGAACAGTGGCTTGCTCACTACATTTCATTAAATAGTCAAAAACGTCAGCTGGCATCGAACAAATTTGAAGAAAACTTTTATAAATTAATGAATAATGCTGTGAATGGAAAAAATTGTGAGTCGAAACGTCGCCGAAACAAGTTAGTTATTCGTCGTGATGCCGAGTCTACACTTTCAACCATATCAAAATTCGAATTTGAGCGCTATATTATCTTTGGAGAAAACTTAGCTGCACTATCGACTCGTCCTAAAAAAATCTACTGGAATACACCAACAATAGTAGGCGCTTCAATTTTGGACTTGGCGAAATATCAGATGTACCATTTTCACTTCAAAGTGATGCGGCCCAACGTTGAGTGCCGTCTACTTTATAGCGATACAGACAGCTTGCTGTATTCCGTCAAGTGTGCAGATTTCTATCAAGAGCTCTCCAAAAAACCCCAAGCAGTGCTGGATTGTTTTGACTTTTCGAACTATCCAACCAGCCATTTCTTATTCAACAATCAGAACAAACGAAAAGTGTTGAAGTTCAAGGACGAGTTCGCCGGTGACTTCATCGCAGACTTCGTTTGCCTGAAACCCAAGCTGTACTCAATTCTGTCCAAAAGTAAAAACTCCTACTTGTTCCTTTCAAATAGTACCGTTGTAGTTACTTAGCTACGTTTGTTATGATAAACATCAAACCTCTTATTTCAGGTTGTAGGAAGCTCTCCGCCAAGGGTGTCACGCGGGCTACCCAACGTCGCTTGCGTCATGAAGACTTCCTTGAAACATTGAACACTGGCAACGTCTTCAGGTCCGAAAACACACGAATAACTTCGGACCATCATATTCTACAGACCGTCTCCTCGAATAAAATCTGTCTGTCAGCGTTTGACAACAAACGTTTTATAAAAGCAGACGGCGATCATACTCCCCCATTCGGACACTATGAAGCTCTCGACTGTGGAATTGATGATATTGACTGGGATAACGCAGATATTGAATGGGATCATAACAGTTTCGATTCAAATCTGTGTTTGAGTTCCGATCCAGAATGGGATAATGATTTCGTTGTCTCACAAACATCCTCAACGGCTGCTCAAAGTTCTGCACCTAGCTCTTGGCAGCCACCCGACCCAGGATTTGCTGCAGCCCAGGCAGTAACAGAATCGGATATCGAAAGTGACGATTTGATCGACTTTGATGCCAGTTCGGACGAGAGTTCTAGTGCCAGTAACCCATTCATAAACTTTGAGGCCGAAGAAGCCAGTAGTAGTGATTTTGAAGAGCCACCGCAAAAAATTTTAAAGCGAAGATAAATAATTTAAACAATTTCCAGCCGCTTTTTGTGAATAATTTTCCGGCAAAAATCCCTTAATCTTCAGTTTTTGTATTAATTAGAAAAAAAGTCGTTGTAAAGTTGTGTGTTCAGTTTTGGTGTTTAATTTTGTCCGGTTTCGGTGCTTAAATTTGAACAGTTTATTTCCTTGGTTTTGCCTAGCTTTCTATGCATTATTTTCCGTGTTGAATTGAATTCTGTTTAATAGTTCCAGTTTTATGGCTTTGTCTGGCATATGTTTGGATTTAACGTGACGTAAACTCTTAATACCCTCCCGTCTATGATAACCCCCTACCCTCACATGTTTAAGGATCGAATGATAACCCCCCCTCTCTCTATGCCCCTATTTCATACTACTCATAACAACCAACGTTATTCCCTTTGCAGCTCACTTCAACATCGAGAGAAATGTTTTTAAAGGTTCAACATGAAAGGACAACAAAATGAACAGCATTGACCGGTACAAAAAATTCACAATTTTTCATGAAAATTCAGTGTGAGTGTCGTAAAAGCATCAGTTAAAACAAGCATCGGTTTTAACGCAAAACTAGAAGGTCTTAATGATCGCTTTAGAAGAAAAAAAAATGACAAAAAAAGAGAGTCAAACATTAACCAATCAATTTAAAAATTTGGCAAAAAGTACCGAAAACATTGAAACCGTAATTTTTCCCTAAAATAAATATATAGTTCCAATTGTGTTTCCTTTGATGCCCAACGGTACTCACATTTAATGTAAATATATTAGAAGACACCAAAAACGAACCACGAATATGAGCAAACACTCAAAATGCTAAATTTTCATGGAAACAAATTAACAAGAAAAGTACAAAAGACAAAATAATTACTAAAACATAAAGATTGATTTTTATTTTTCTAGAGAGATTTTTTGATGTGGCATTAGCAATTATAAAATACAGTGCGAAACAAATAAGGTTCAAAAAAAATCTAACAATGGAAACAATTTTTATCAAATCCATAATCCTGTATGTATCAGTAAAAACATCTTATAGGCCTTTTATACTTCTTCAGTAAGCAAACTGGGAGAACCTAGAAGATCTGCAAAACCAGAGGCCTGGGCCAGTTTTCAATATAAGTTGGTCGAATACAAAAGAAGCGTACATAGAGACAATTAAAGAAAAAAATCATAAAATTTAACTATTTCTTAAACTAAAATCAAAAAACCGTTTTTTAAATAAACATTAATCACATTATTCTCATTTCATTGGACAGAAAATGGACTTCTTATTATAAAGATTAAACTATCAGCTGACAGCAGTAAAGATGACAGAATGATAAATGTCAACTATGTGTGAAATCATAAGACTTTCTCAAAATTTCTCTACAGATTAAGATCGCTACAAAGAAGATCAGAGCAAGCAACAAGTTGACCAAAAACATTCTAAAAGCTGCAAAATAGAAAAATGACGTTAATTTTTTTCAATAAAAATTTTTCGAAGACATAACTCGCTATTTAGCAACAAAAAACTTTGAATTGATTTTATTCTACCACTCTGGATAGCATTTTGCACCCTTGAGTGATGCGACTAAGTCATTGGACAATAAAAAGAAAAACAACAATCAAGGCGAATTTCAAAGATTCTATAAGACTTCAGGGAAACTATTTGTAGAAGCCAAAAAAAAATCAAGTTTTTTCTCTTAAATCATAACAGCGATTCAGATAATTAAAGTTAAACAGAACCTTTCATCGATTGAATCACTAAGTGAAAACACACTTGCCTATAATTAGCATAAAAGAAATTGCGAAATGATTTTAAAAAGAACAGAGCTACAAAACAATCCAAATTCGTCTTGATTGTAAATGAGACCAAAACTGATCTTGATATCACTGCGCGTCTGTTCGAAATACGGAATTTTACCAAATTTCCACGTAGAACATGTTTTGGCGAAAAACCCAATCATAACAAAAGTTATTGATTTTTACACTACTATACATAAATTCCATTGCGTCACACCGGACTTTGATAAAACAATCGATCGTGATAAATCGTGATCTTCGTAAATCGTGATAAAACAATCAATACAACCAGTAGAATACGAAATAACTCCAAAACTTAATTTTGTCGAATAAGTAGAATAATCACCCAACAGAGGTGATAATGTTCATTATGAATTACAAATATACATATATACGAAAATGAAGCTGTAAATTATCAGTTATGTATGATCGTACTAAAACATCTAGGGGTGGGACGAGCACAACATTATCACATGTCAATAATTATATTCTCGAAGCGTCTCCGTTTTTCGATCAATCAATTGGGAAGTCAGTTTCACAAGTTTGTTTTGTTTTTGATGGAACGAATAAATTGGATTATAGCTCCGTAGTTGAACACAGCAATTAGTTGAACTTGTCTGATAATTAGCGATCCGATAACGTGGGACGCAATGTGAAGATAACTATTCCAAGACGCTTGTGTTGAGCTGAATCAATCTCTTGATGAGCTGGAAACACACCCAGAATCATTATTGAACTCACTCAACGAGAGGGGAGCTTTTTTTAAGCGGTGTCATCCAACAGGAGGAAACTTGTGCTCATTTCAAGTTCAATATCGAGAGGAAATTAGAAAACGAGAGTTAAAAGGCTGAGGGAGAAAGAAAGAAACATCAAAGATCGGAGAAAACATTAAGATTGGCAATAAGAAATAATCAGCAAATGTTTAAATTTTAGATCAAGATAAACAAATATTATTTTATATTGGAGACCATGCTGATTGCAATAAATGGCCTAATACAAGTGCATTGACAAAAAAGAAAATTATAGCAAAGCTTACGAGGCAACAAATTTCTTCCCCATCGATTCGGTAACTGTTATTGGTTAAGCATGGTGCATCTTATCATATGTGATTGGAGATATAATAAGACCTTCCACGATGAAAACTTTGTGGTACCATATCTCACATGACGATCTATTAAAAAAAATTGAACATTTTTTTTGTCGCCTTTAATGGGCTGATATCTGCCGAATTATCTAGGTTGAAAATGAAATGGATATATAAATTGATAGCAGATCGATACACTAAACAATCTTTGCAAGTTAAACTCACTAGATTTCTCAATTTGAATCTTTTTAAACAATTGAAACATTTAATTGTTCCGACCCCACCTCAAATGGATTTTTTTGTTCAGTCAATTTTGGCCGATTGATATATTCATCGAAGAGAAATGTGAGTGGTATCATTAAAAAGCTCGTCCAGCCTAGAATTTGAAACAAAAAAGATTTTTTTGAATTTCGTTTTTTTTTCGAGGAGTTATCGAGGATTGAAGTTTTGCGTGAACACCTGATATTTGGTATGATTTCGTTCACTTTTAGTGTAATTTTTCTCAAATTCTGATCTTTTCTTTAAACGTTTTTCAATCAAAATTACATTTCAGGCCGAAAAAAGAATCAAATTCGTATTTATAATACACGAAAGGTGATTAAAAGAATAGTTCTGGTCTCATAGGGAATTTACTATAATAAAAGTTCGAATTCTATTTGAGAGCTGTTTTTTAGAAAACTTCATACTTTTTAGGTCACCTAGAGACTGGTCACTTTTCATATCAATTTTTGGTTAATTATAAACTTGATTTACAGTAAAACGCCTGATGAACCAAAAACACGTTTTCAAGGAACCGCACTTGTTTTTTATGGCTTCGATTCTGAGCTTTTGTAATTTTTAATGAAATTTTGTTTTTCGTTTTGAGGTTTTACTGAATTTTTGAAGACTTATGGCAAACAATTGTTGACTAAACGTGCAATGGGTTTAGTAATGAGCATTAATGTCGCTTTTCAGTGCTTTGATTGGACAGCTAATGGCTCTTTAGTCTTTATGTATAATTTTTCGATTTTTTTTTATAAACATTAATCGATCATAAATTTATTTTTGTAAACTGTAAGTCAGCCTCAGTAATGGCAGGATCCCTTTCCTGTTTAGCTTTTTGTACTAATCTGTTTAGCGTTTTGATCTTCCAACTATTGGTTTTATTACTTCGAATGCTACAAGATTTCAAAAACAATATTAATATTTTTGGGTATTCTCATACTTTTGAATCCTTTTGAAATTCTATCACATTATCCTAATTTGCATAACGCCCTTTTGTTTAGGGAAGACTGTCAATGGATCATAGATAAAGTTTTTAGAGAAAAGCTTATGGTTTAAATGGCTTCGACACTTTCTTCTCGCACTTTTCCACTGATTTTTTGGTTTTTGCCTGTAGTTGTTGTTGTTTTCATAGTCATAAGAATTATTGTGATATCCTATTGATTACCCATGCATGAAAACATGTTCGAGTCATGACTGAGCGTATTTATTAACTTCTGTTGAAAGCTATTGAACTTTTTTTCTGTTAAGACTTTAGAAATAATTTTTCAAAATATTTTTTGAACATTAACCAACTTTAAACTTATTTTCATGATTTGTAAGAAATTCTCAGTAATGACCAGAACAACATCCTTTCTTTCTACAGCAATCTAATTTATTTTGGTTGCCGTTTTTTCGGATATTTTTGTTTTCTTTCGTCCCTGTTGAAATCTAGTCACATTATCCTAATATTGATGGCTCCCATTGCTTTTGAGAAGACGTTAAAAGGAACATAGATGGAATTTTCAGAAAAAAAGATATGTTTTAAATGGCTGCATCACTTTCTTCTCGCACTTTTCTAATGAATTATTGGTTTCTGTTTTTGTTTTTGTTCTCATATTCATAAGACTTATTGTGATATCTTATTGATTACCTATGCATGACAAACATCTTTGTCTTTCTATCGTGTTCTGACTGAGCGTATTTGTTGACTTCTGTTGAAAACTATTGAATTTGATGGCTGTTAAGACTTCAAAAGTAATTTTTTGCCAAAAAAATTTTGAAAATTAACCAATCTTAAACTTATCTTCGTGAACTGTACGAACGTCTCAGTAATTACAGGAACTTCTTCTTTCCTACTTCAACGAAAATAATCTAATGCGCGGCTTTATTTTCTAAGTATTGGTCTGATAAAATTGATTCACAAATATTCTTAAATTTTTTGGACATTCGGAAAATTTTTGAAAAAGTTTTTTTTGTTCTTCTAAAATCTCATCATATTATCTTATTATTGTTAGTTCCTATTGGCTTAGAAAGGACGTTTAATGGATCATAGATGAATTTTTCAAAGAAAAGCTTATGGTTTAAGTTTATTTTCAAGCCTGGACTTTATTATCTTTATTATTTAAAAAAGCCTGGACACTTTCTTCTCGCACTTTTCTACTGAATATTTGGCTTTTGCCTGTATCTGTTTTCGTTTCCTTAGTCAATGACTTATCGTAATGTCTTATCGTATCGACTTGTTGATGACAAACACCATTGTCATCCCGTCACTTATGTTCTTAACTCTTATGCTCCCATTGAGCGTTTTCATTGCTTTTCGCTGAAAGCAATTGACTTTAATGGCGTTGATACTACCGGTTTTCTCAGAAATTTCATGGTTTTAGTGTATTTGTTTATGTTTATTGATATTTTGAAGTCATATTGAAAAAAATAATCTCATGTTGTTAAAAAATTAATGGTTGATAGAAAAGTCATTGCTGAAAAGTTGTTTCTTGATGGCTTCGAACTCTTATTTGAATTAGCGGTTTTTGCTTATTTTTTTTAATCTTTAGGTAGGCGTAAGTAACAAAGACTTGTTATTGAGTTTTCAAGGATTGATGTTACTTGAGACAGTCCTTTTATAGCAATTTGTCTCAAAGTTTATGATAATATACATTTTCAATGATTTTTTAAACTTTTCAGTTTTTGTTCGTCAACTTGTATTTTATTCTCATTATTCTCATTCAATTTCTTGTATTCGAAAAATTTAAATATTCAGTGGTATCATGTCGCAACAGATGTTTTGTTTTTGGACAAAATGCGTTTAATTAAAAGTTTTAGTGGTGTACTTGTGTCTTTTTTTCTTCTTTTGGCACATTCGCGTAATAACAGACCCCAATGAAGTTCAAATGTGGCCGAAATGCCTTTATTTAATCTTTCAGTATAATTTTTGGCACATTCGCGTAATAACAGACCCCAATGAAGTTCAAATGTGGCCGAAATGCCTTTATTTAATCTTTCAGTATAATTTTAGTTGCATTTGTATGAATGAAAACGGAAGGAAGAATACACAGTATTCAGATAATAGCTAATGATTTTAATGGCTTCAAAAATTTGTGTTTTCGCAAATTGTTTAAATTTTTGAGTTTTTCTGCTTCTGTAGTCCGTTCTTATGGCTTAATCTAACCAACGACAGCTGCTATTGGTTTCAGAATGAATGTTTAATAAATTATTTGGTTTATGAAAAGTTTGAGTTATTTGGTTTAAAAATCATTTGGACTTCAGAAATTATTTGGTTTAAAAAATTTGATTGATTTTTCAATTTTGCCTTATTATTTCCTTTTGTCGACGTTGTTACCTGGTCTCATTGAAGATAATTGCCATCTGCTGTTTAGTATGGACAAAATAAATTTGTGCAGTTAAAGTTTGATAAAATTGCATCTTGGCGTTGTTACTAGGCGCGTTCAAATTTAGATACTTAGTCTTTGCCGTGGAATTTTTATTTTTGCTTCTTTTGTTGTTTGTTTTTTTTCTCGCAGTTTTTCCAATAAAAGATCTCGTCAGCGCTGTAATGAGGCATGGCATTATGTAATTCAATTAGTAGTTAGGTTTTTAATTGTTTTTTAAACTCAGACATCTATTTTTATTATATCTTCATTTGGTTGACAATTAAGTCAAAAGTGTAGATGAGCTCGGGTCGGAACATCATGTGCGAACGAACATTAATGAGCATCCTTGTTGTAAATAAGATTTCAAAAACACTAAATTTTCCAATGGTTCGCAATTTGTAAACAATAACAGCAGCAATAGGAGAGCATCCGTTTGAGTTAAGTTTGCTCTATTTAAGTAGATTTTTTTGAACCAACGTTGGCATATTTAATATTTTTCTTTTATCTTACCCTAACCTGAAAGACACATAACTATATTCTGAAAGTTTGTGCGCAAAGAGCGATGTGATGAATCAGAACGAACTAAAGAGATCAGAGATCATAAATCTTGCCAAATAGCCTTCGTTTTGCAAGATCTCACAAGATACCCGTCCAGTCTCGTCTGCGGTTTTAAATATTGTTTCAGATATTTTGTCAGCATTAGCTAGTATATGGGATCCAATTTGGTTTAGTTTGAGTTCAAGCGTCTAAATTTTTGAGGGCAAAATTAATAGGGAACCAGTACTGTAAACAATTTTTTTGCGCAAAGTTCACGCAAAATCTCTTTTGCGTACCAATTCATAAGCAAGTATGCTTGATAGGTTAGTTTACTGATAAGAACAAAAAGCAATCAAGAGTTTATTTAGTTGGTTATACGTAGGGTCTTAGAGCCTTTATATAAGGTTCCTTCTCATTATAAAACAAGAAGAATCAATTCAATTATCATTCTGGAATTATTTGAATAATTTTCTGCAAATTATAATATGGAGTGTAAAAGCAATTTTTGTTTATTTCAGTGTTATGAAAACTAATTTTGAGCAGTCCTTTTTCAGGAAGCATAAACCTATTGCTAAAATGCACATCAACGATAACTGGTAGAAATTTTTGCAAATATATTTGATCAGCGATCGTTAATTTTTCAGGCCATGATTTGGTGCTTTTTGAAGTTGAACCGTTTTGTTCAATATCCGAGTCAGTTCGTTCACATTTGTATAGGTGGTATACACTGATTAGGCGAAATATGGGGTCAGTCATCCGGAGAATTGGGTTGTAGTAAGATTCCAGGGATATTGTGTGATCAGAGGCTGTCGGGTCCTCCACACTTCTCATTTGGTAAGCATATTCTAATACGTTTGAGCTCATGGTTCCAATTGCCAGCCTGTTTCAAAGGGGAAAAATAGTGACCTTTTCTAAGATGAATTGGAGCTTCTTTGAGTGAAATACAACACAATTACTTTGAGTTCTATGTTGTTTTAAAAAAGAGAGAAATTTTCCCCTATGATGTTTTGCTGCAATAACTTATTTGCATTTTTCCAATGCAACAATAAAAAGTGTCTCTCTATCAATTACGAAACAAAAGGCCAATTTTAAATATTGACAGTAGGTTCCGCTATCCAAATTAATTAAAAATAGCACATTGGGATCAAAAATTTTGTCAGCGTTATCCGCGAAAACAAGTTCATTTGGTCGAAAAGCCGCTTCTGCGAAAATCGTGATTGAATAGGTAAACAAATATATCTTTGAGAAACCAAAAGTTGTCATTAGCTCAAACATTAATGAATAATTAACTTAATAAATAATTAAAAAGCAATTAGTCTTTTAAAAACCAGCAGCAAGTTTTTCGAGGGACTTTTAATAAAATATCTACCATTTATCAAGAGATTATCAGACTCTTGTATATCAGAAACTATTAAAAATAAATATTAATAGAACTGTTTACTATATATATATATATATATATATATATATATATATATACTATATATATATATATATATATATATATATATAAAATGTATATATATATATATATATATATATATATATATATATATATGAGCCAAATGAGCCTTTCCGTTCCATTTCTGAGATACTTAGAATTGGTATATTAAATTTGATTACAACATTAAGTTTTATCGGATAATCTCATAATATATCTATTATTTCTAACCCTAGTGATGAACCACCATGTTCAAGCTCCTATCCTCGCATGTTTGAACGGTTCTTAAATATGCAGCCTAGAGTAATGTATGGGTTTTGTGAAGCGCTATATCACCAAGTTAACGCTGCTAGGCCGCTCATGTTTTGCACTCATAAAGCATGCCGAATAGCAAACGCAACCAAACCCAATAGCCGCTAACGAAAAAAATTGATCATTAGAAAAGTCAATAGGCGTAAGCAATAGGCATTGGTGGCGTATTAACTCTAAATCAAATGCTGTTTTGAACCGTGTTTAGGCTCCAGTCCTCACATGTTTTCCCGGTCCTAAAAAAGGCAGCCTAGGGTAATGCATGCGTTTTGATACGCGCTCTATCGCCAAATTTTTTCCGTTCTTGCTCATTTTTTGCACCCATAAGACATGCCGCATAGCAAATATATTTGCTCACTAGAAATTTCAATAGGCGTAAGCAATAGGCATTCATGGCGTAAAAAATCAAAGAAGAAGACCAATAACTCACAAGGGGGGCAGGGGTGCGAGTCTGATCAAAGGCGGAAAAGGATGCATAATTTCCTGGACCAGAATTTTGAAGATATGGTTCTCTTTTTCTGTCGTTCCTTTTTGTTTTTTTTCTGTGTATCTAATTTTTCTCTTTTGTAATGTTTGCTTCCTAATCTGCACATGTTTTGCGCTCATTAAGTTTGCCAAACTAGCCGAGCCATTGGAGCCATTAACCAATATATTCAAAAAGAGCTATAGAAAAAGGAAATTTGTTTCTGTATTGTAAACGATCAGACCTATGGCTGTTAAGTGACAGGCATGGGTTAACAACCCATTTGATGAAAAATGGTTCTTGATCTCTTTATCCAAAAAAGGGTTAATTGTTGTTTTCTATCCACTCATGTCTTTCCAGCTTGCTTTCTTTTTTTTCTGTCTAGTTTTTTTTTCTTTCTTTATTATAGAAGTTTTTTTATCTATCTATATATCTACAAAATAATTTTCACCCGAATTGTGTACCACCATGTGTAAATTTCAATCCTCACAAGTTTTAGTGGTCCTTAAACATGCAGCCTAATGTTATGCATTCGTTTTGATATGCGCTATATCTAAATACTTAGGCTTCTAAATCGGTTATTTGTTGCGCTCATTAAGCATGCCGCATAGCAACTACAACCGAGTCTTGTAGCCGCCAACGAAAAAATTGCTCATTGGAAAAGTCAATAGGCGTAAGCAATAGGCATCGGTGGCGTATTATCTCTAACTTTAAAACTGTATCACCATGTTTAGGCTCCAGTCCTCACATGTTTTAACTGTCCTTAAACTTGAAGCCTAAAATAATGCTTGCAATTTGATACGCGGTGGACTGCCATATTTAGGCTCCGATCTTGCTCATAAGACATGCCGCATAGCAAATAAAATCATGACAAATAGCCGTTAACCAAATATTTGTTCATTAAAAGATCAATAGGCGTAAGCAATAGGCATCGACGGCGTAGAGAATAGGACCAATGACTAACAAGGGAGGATCAAGTGTACGAGTCTGATCAAAAATGGAAAAGGACGCATAAATTCCTGGACCTCAAGTTCGAGAAATTGGTTTCCTTTTCTCATTCATTTTTTTTTCGTTGCTTTTATTTTGCTCCTTTTCAATGTTTTTGTCTTTCCTTCCAATCGTTCTCTTTCGTCATATTTTGGCAGCTAATGTGCACATATTTTGCACTCATTAAGCCCGTTAAAACAGGCGATCCATTGGAGCCATTGAACAAAAAACTGCTGATTCAAAGAGAACAGTAAAAAAATGCAATACGCATTGATAGCGTAAGCGATAAGACCTATGGCTGTTAGGCAAGGAGCCTAGGTTGGCTCCAGTGTTGATGCCAAAAACGTTTCTCGTTTTCGTGACCTCAAAAACAAGTAATTGTTGTACTTCATCCACTCCCTTTTTTCTGACCATTTTTTTCTCTTTATTTATTTCTTATCTTTTGTTAAAAAATTGTTCTTCTGTCTATCTATCTATATCTATACATTAATTCAAGCTCAATTAATGTACCTCAACGTTTAAATTTCTATCCTCACATGTCTTAACGGTAGATAAACATGCAGCCTTAAGTAATGCATGCGTTCTGATATACGCTATATCACCATATTCCACCTCCTAAGTAGCTCATGTCTTGCACTCATATAGCATGCCGCATAGCAAAAATTTCGAGCCAAATAACCACTATCAAACAATTTGCTTATGGGAAAGTTCAAAAGGCGTAAGCAATAAGCATCGGTTGCGTTTTAACTCTAACTCGAATGCTGTACCACCATGCAATTCGATACACGCTACAACGCCATTTTTAAGCCCCTATTCTGCTCACTTTTGCACTCATATTACATGGCGCATAGCTAATAAAATCGAGCCCTCTGGCCCTTAACCAAATATTTGCTCATTGGAAAGGTCAATAGGTGTAAGCAATAGGCATTGGTAGCGTAGAGGGTAAGAGCAATGACTATCAAGCCAGGGCAGGGGTTCGAGTCTAGTCAAAGGCGGAAAAGGACGCATAATTTCCTGGACCCCAAATTTGAGGAGATGGGTTAATTGTTGTTCATCCACTTTTATCTTTCTGGCTAGTTTTCTTTTTTCTCTTCAATTCTTTATTTCTTTGTTAAAGATTTTTTTCTTTATCTATCTATCTTTATGTATATATTAATTCTAACTCAAATGATGTACCAGCTTGTTTAAGTTCTTTTCTTCACACGTTTCATCGGTCCTTAAACATGCAGCCTAGCGTGAAATATGCGTTTTGAGAAGCGCTATATTGCCTTATTTAAGCTCCTAACTCGCTCATTTAAGCTCCTAACTCCAGCCGAGCCATTGAAGCCATTAACCGAAAAAATGCAGATTCAGAAAAAGCAATAGAAATATGAAATACGCATTGGTAGCGTAAACGATACTACTTATGACTGTTAAGTGAAGGCACGGGTTGGCAACCAAGTTAATGCAAAAATGGTTCTTGCTTTTTTGCTCCAAAAATGGGTAATTGTTGTTTTCCATCCACTCTGGCTTTCCATCCACTCTGTCTTTCTGGCTTGCTTTCCATTTCTTCTTCGTTAAAAAAATTGTGTTCTTTATCTATCTATATATCTATATAATAATTCTAACTCGGATGCTTTAGGAACATGTGTACATGCCAATCCTCACATCCTAGGTTGGCATAATTAAAATCTTAAATCGCTTATTTTTTGCACTTTTAAAGCAACCCGCATAGCAATTACAACCGAGCCCAATTGATGCTAACCAAAAACTTGCCCATTAGAAATGTCAATAGACGTAAGAAATAAACATCGCTAGAGTAGAAAGTTAGACCAATAACTGTCAAGCAAGGGTCATGAGTTCGAGTCTAATCAAAAGCGGAAATGGACGCATGATGTCCTGGACCTCAAATTCGAGAGGTTGGTTTTCTTTTTTCGTTCCTTTTATTTCGTTTCTTTTCGTTTTTTTCTGTTTTCCTCTTTTGTTATATTTCGGCTCCTTATCAGCACAGGTTTCGCGCCCACTAAACTTACCAAAACAGGCGAGCCTTTGGAGCCATTAATCAAATTATTAATGATTCAGAAAGAGCAATCGAAAAAAGGATTACGCATCGGTTGCGCAAGCGAAAATACTTATGACACTTAAGAGAAGGGCATGGTTTCACACCTGAATTGATGCCAATAAGGTCTCGTTTTTTTACCCCAAAAAATTAAACTGTTGTTTTTCATCAAATCCTGGCTTTCTGGCTAGGTTTCTTTTTCTCTTGACATCTTTCTTATCTTTTTCTGTTAAAAACGTTTTTCTTTATCTATATATCTAAATCTATATTTTAATTCTATCTCGAATGATGTAAAATCCTCATCTTCTTTTCTTTATCTCTCTATCTATATCTTTATATTAATTCTAACTTAAATGATGTACAACCATGTTTAAGCTCCTATCCTGGCATTTTTTAACGTTCCTTAAAACTGCAGCATGGCATAATCCATGCGTTTTGAGACGCACTATATCGCCATTTTTAAGCTCCTGACTCACTCAATGCACTCATGAAGCTAGCCTTATAACCAATACAAACGAGCCCAATAGCCGCTAACGAAAAATTTGCTCATTAGAAAAGTCAATGGGCGTAGACAACAGGCATCCGTGCTGTATTAACTCTAACTCGAATGTTGTATCACCCTGTTCAGAATCCTATCCTCACACCTTTTAACGGTCCTTAAACATGCAGTTTAGCGTAATGCATGCATTTTGAGAAGCGACATATCGCCATATTCAAGCTCCTAATTCGGTCAACCTTTGCATTGATAAAGCATGCCAAAAAAGCAAGCCAAATAGCCATTAACCAACAATTTGCTCATTAGAGAGGTCAATACGGTAAGTAAAAGGCATTGCTAGTGTAGAGGATAGGACCTAGGCGGAGACGGACGCATAATTGCCGGGACAAGAAGGTTGGTAAACTTGTTTTTCTTTCATTCTTTTTCTTCATTTGTTTTCTTTCTTTCCAATCTTTCTTTTTTGTCATATGTTTGATCCTGATCTGCACATTTTTTGCGCTTTTTAAGCTTGCCAGAACAGGCGAGCCATTAAAAGCAAGCCGAAGTGCCATAGACTAAAATTTTGCTTATATAAAAAGAGTCCTAGACAAAAGTGATACGCATTGGTGGCGTAGGGGATAAGACCTATGGCTGATAGGAGGGGGCATCGGGTTGTGCCTGAGTTGGTGCCGAAAAAGGTCCAAATTTTCTGGCCGAGAACTTGTGGTATTTTTCCATCCATTCACTTCTCTTTATTTCTTTATCCTTCTTTCTTTCTTTCTAATTCTTTCTTTATCTTTCTTCGTTATAATATCATAACGAAGAAAGTTAAAGAAAGAATTTGAGTTGCATTTCAGCGGAATGTTTAACAGCGCTCCTGATCCGAATATTCTTGACCCGAAGATGTGATTAAGAGCGGTAGACTAAATGGCCTAGTACAATGGAGGACGCAAAGAGCTCCGAATCATCTACGGGGGGGTTGGTTGCAGTTTTCATATAACCCGAAGATGAGAATAAGAGTGGTAGGCTAATTGGCCTACCACAATGGAGGAAGAAAAGAGCGCCAGATCATCTACGGGTCGGGGCGGGGGGTTGGTTGCAGTTTTCGTTTCACCCGAAGATGAGAATAAGAGTGGTAGGCTAATTGGCCTAGTACGATGGAGGACGAAAAGAGCACCGGATAATCTACGGGTGGGGGGAGGGGTTTGTTGCAGTTTTTTTAACCCGAAGATGAGAATAAGAATGGTAGGCTAATTGGCCTAGCACAATGGAGGACGAAAAGAGCGCCGGATCATCTACGGGTGGAGGCGGTGGGGCTGCTGGGGTTGCAGTTTTCATTTAACCAGATGATGAGAATAAGAGTGGTAGGCTAATTGGTCTAGTACAATGGAGGACGAAAAGAGCGCCGGATCATCTACGGGTCGGGGCGGGGGGGGGGGGGTTGGTTGCAGTTTTCATTTAACCCGATGGTGAGAATAAGAGTGGTAGTCTAATTGGCCTAGTACAATGGAGGACAAAAAGAGCGCCGGATCATCTACGGGTCGGGGCGGGGGGGTTGGTTGCAGTTTTCATTTAACCCGATGATGAGATTAAGAGTGGTAGGCTAATTGGCCTAGTACAATGGAGGACAAAAAGAGCGCCGGATCATCTACGGGTTGGGGCGGGGGGGTTGGTTTCAGTTTTTATTTAACCCGAAGATGAGAATAAGAGTGGCAGGCAAATTGGTCTAGTGAAATGGAGGACAAAAAGAGCGCCGGATCATCTACGGGTTGGGGCGGGGGGGTTGGTTGCAGTTTTCATTTAACCCGATGATGAGAATAAGAGTGGTAGGCTAATTGGCCTAGTACAATTGAGGACAAAAAGGGCGCCGGATCATCTACGGGTCGAGACGGGGGGCTGCTGGGGTTGCAGTTTCCATTTAATCAGATGATGAGAATAAGAGTGGTAGGCTAATTGGTCTAGTACAAGGGAGGACGAAAAGAGCGCCGGATCATCTACGGGTCGGGGCGGGGCGGGGTGGGGTTGGTTGCAGTTTTTTTTAACCCGAAGATGAGGATAACTAATTGGCCTAGCACAATGGAGGACAAAAAGAGCGCCGGATCATCTACGGGTCGAGACGGGGGGGCTGCTGGGGTTGCAGTTTCCATTTAATCAGATGATGAGAATAAGAGTGGTAGGCTAATTGGTCTAGTACAAGGGAGGACGAAAAGAGCGCCGGATCATCTACGGGTCGGGGCGGGGCGGGGTGGGGTTGGTTGCAGTTTTCATATAACCCGAAGATGAGAATAAGAGTGGCAGGCAAATTGGTCTAGTAAAATGGAGGACAAAAAGAGCAGCGGATCATCTACGGGTCGGGGCGGGGGGTTTGGTTGCAGTTTTCATTTAACCCGATGATGAGAATAAGAGTGGTAGGCTAATTGGCCTAGTACAATTGAGAACAAAAAGAGCGCCGGATCATCTACGGGTCGGTGTGGGGGGGTTGGCTTCAGTTTTCATTTAACCCGATGGTGAGAATAAGAGTGGTAGGTTAATTGGCCTAGTTCAAGGGAGGAAAAAAGTGCCCCGGATCATCTACGGGTCGGGGTGGGGGGGGTGGTTGCAGTTTTCATTTAACCCAATGGTGAGAATAAGAGTGGTAGGCTAATTGGCCTAGTACAATGGAGGACAAAAAGAGCGCCGGATCATCTACGGGTCGGGGCGGAGGGGTTGGTTGCAGTTTTCATTTAACCCGATGATGAGAATAAGAGTGGTAGGCTAATTGGCGTAGTACAATGGAGGACAAAAAGAGCGCCAGATCATCTACAGGTCGGGGCGGGGGGTTGGTTGTAGTTTTAATTTAACCCGAAGATGAGAATAACGGTGGTAGGCTAATTGGCCTAAAAATGCAGGACAAAAGGGGCGCCGAATCATCTACGGGTTGGGGCGGGGGGGTTGGTTGCAGTTTTCATTTAACCCGATGGTGAGAATAAGAGTGGTAGGCTAATTGGCCTAGTACAATGGAGGACAAAAAGAGCGCCGGATCATCTACGGGTCGGGGCGGGGGGTTGGTTGCAGTTTTCATTTAACCCGATGATGAGAATAAGAGTGGCAGGCAAATTGGCCTAGTACAATGGAGGACAAAAAGAGCCCAGGATCATGTACGGGGGGGGTGGTTGCAGTTTTCATTTAACCCGAAGATAAGAATAATAGTGGTAGGCTAATTGGCCTAAAAATGCAGGACAAAAGGGGCGCCGAATCATCTACGGGTTGGGGCGGGGGGGTTGGTTGCAGTTTTCATTTAACCCGATGGTGAGAATAAGAGTGGTAGGCTAATTGGCCTAGTACAATGGAGGACAAAAAGAGCGCCGGATCATCTACGGGTCGGGGCGGTGGGGTTGGTTGCAGTTTTCATTTAACCCGAAGATGAGAATAAGAGTGGCAGGCAAATTGGTCTAGTAAAATGGAGGACAAAAAGAGCAGCGGATCATCTACGGGTCGGGGCGGGGGGTTTGGTTGCAGTTTTCATTTAACCCGATGATGAGAATAAGAGTGGTAGGCTAATTGGCCTAGTACAATTGAGAACAAAAAGAGCGCCGGATCATCTACGGGTCGGTGTGGGGGGGGTTGGCTTCAGTTTTCATTTAACCCGATGGTGAGAATAAGAGTGGTAGGTTAATTGGCCTAGTTCAAGGGAGGAAAAAAGTGCCCCGGATCATCTACGGGTCGGGGTGGGGGGGGGGTGGTTGCAGTTTTCATTTAACCCAATGGTGAGAATAAGAGTGGTAGGCTAATTGGCCTAGTACAATGGAGGACAAAAAGAGCGCCGGATCATCTACCGGTCGGGGCGGAGGGGTTGGTTGCAGTTTTCATTTAACCCGATGATGAGAATAAGAGTGGTAGGCTAATTGGCGTAGTACAATGGAGGACAAAAAGAGCGCCAGATCATCTACAGGTCGGGGCGGGGGGTTGGTTGTAGTTTTAATTTAACCCGAAGATGAGAATAACGGTGGTAGGCTAATTGGCCTAAAAATGCAGGACAAAAGGGGCGCCGAATCATCTACGGGTTGGGGCGGGGGAGTTGGTTGCAGTTTTCATTTAACCCGATGGTGAGAATAAGAGTGGTAGGCTAATTGGCCTAGTACAATGGAGGACAAAAAGAGCGCCGGATCATCTACGGGTCGGGGCGGGGGGGTTGGTTGCAGTTTTCATTTAACCCGATGATGAGAATAAGAGTGGCAGGCAAATTGGCCTAGTACAATGGAGGACAAAAAGAGCGCAGGATCATGTACGGGGGGGGGTGGTTGCAGTTTTCATTTAACCCGAAGATAAGAATAATAGTGGTAGGCTAATTGGCCTAAAAATGCAGGACAAAAGGGGCGCCGAATCATCTACGGGTTGGGGCGGGGGGGTTGGTTGCAGTTTTCATTTAACCCGATGGTGAGAATAAGAGTGGTAGGCTAATTGGCCTAGTACAATGGAGGACAAAAAGAGCGCCGGATCATCTACGGGTCGGGGCGGTGGGGTTGGTTGCAGTTTTCATTTAACCCGATGATGAGAATAAGAGTGGTAGGCTAATTGGCGTAGTACAATGGAGGACAAAAAGAGCGCCAGATCATCTACAGGTCGGGGCGGGGGGTTGGTTGTAGTTTTAATTTAACCCGAAGATGAGAATAACGGTGGTAGGCTAATTGGCCTAAAAATGCAGGACAAAAGGGGCGCCGAATCATCTACGGGTTGGGGCGGGGGGGTTGGTTGCAGTTTTCATTTAACCCGATGGTGAGAATAAGAGTGGTAGGCTAATTGGCCTAGTACAATGGAGGACAAAAAGAGCGCCGGATCATCTACGGGTCGGGGCGGGGGGGTTGGTTGCAGTTTTCATTTAACCCGATGATGAGAATAAGAGTGGCAGGCAAATTGGCCTAGTACAATGGAGGACAAAAAGAGCGCAGGATCATGTACGGGGGGGGGTGGTTGCAGTTTTCATTTAACCCGAAGATAAGAATAATAGTGGTAGGCTAATTGGCCTAAAAATGCAGGACAAAAGGGGCGCCGAATCATCTACGGGTTGGGGCGGGGGGGTTGGTTGCAGTTTTCATTTAACCCGATGGTGAGAATAAGAGTGGTAGGCTAATTGGCCTAGTACAATGGAGGACAAAAAGAGCGCCGGATCATCTACGGGTCGGGGCGGTGGGGTTGGTTGCAGTTTTCATTTAACCCGAAGATGAGAATAAGAGTGGCAGGCAAATTGGTCTAGTAAAATGGAGGACAAAAAGAGCAGCGGATCATCTACGGGTCGGGGCGGGGGGTTTGGTTGCAGTTTTCATTTAACCCGATGATGAGAATAAGAGTGGTAGGCTAATTGGCCTAGTACAATTGAGAACAAAAAGAGCGCCGGATCATCTACGGGTCGGTGTGGGGGGGTTGGCTTCAGTTTTCATTTAACCCGATGGTGAGAATAAGAGTGGTAGGTTAATTGGCCTAGTTCAAGGGAGGAAAAAAGTGCCCCGGATCATCTACGGGTCGGGGTGGGGGGGGGGGGGTGGTTGCAGTTTTCATTTAACCCAATGGTGAGAATAAGAGTGGTAGGCTAATTGGCCTAGTACAATGGAGGACAAAAAGAGCGCCGGATCATCTACGGGTCGGGGCGGAGGGGTTGGTTGCAGTTTTCATTTAACCCGATGATGAGAATAAGAGTGGTAGGCTAATTGGCGTAGTACAATGGAGGACAAAAAGAGCGCCAGATCATCTACAGGTCGGGGCGGGGGGTTGGTTGTAGTTTTAATTTAACCCGACGATGAGAATAACGGTGGTAGGCTAATTGGCCTAAAAATGCAGGACAAAAGGGGCGCCGAATCATCTACGGGTTGGGGCGGGGGGGGGGGGTTGGTTGCAGTTTTCATTTAACCCGATGGTGAGAATAAGAGTGGTAGGCTAATTGGCCTAGTACAATGGAGGACAAAAAGAGCGCCGGATCATCTACGGGTCGGGGCGGGGGGGTTGGTTGCAGTTTTCATTTAACCCGATGATGAGAATAAGAGTGGCAGGCAAATTGGCCTAGTACAATGGAGGACAAAAAGAGCGCAGGATCATGTACGGGGGGGGGGGGGTGGTTGCAGTTTTCATTTAACCCGAAGATAAGAATAATAGTGGTAGGCTAATTGGCCTAGTACAATGGAGGACGAAAAGAGCGTCGGATCATGTACGGGTGGGGGGGAGGGGTTGGTTGCAGTTTTCGTTTAACCCGAAGATGAGAAAAACGGTGGTAGGCTAATTGGCCTGAAAAATGCAGGACAAAAGGGGCGCCGGATCATCTACGGGTTGGGGCGGTGGGGTTGGTTGCAGTTTTCATTTAACCCGATGGTGAGAATAAGAGTGGTAGGCTAATTGGCCTAGTACAATGAAGGACAAAAAGAGCGCCGGATCATCTACGGGTCGGGGCGGGGGGGGGGGGGTTGGTTGCAGTTTTCATTTAACCCGATGATCAGAATAAGAGTGGTAGGCTAATTGGCCTAGTACAATGTAGGACGAAAAGAGCGCCGGATCATCTATGGGTGGGGGGGTTGTTGCAGTTTTCATTGAACCCGAAGATGAGAATAAGAGTGGCAGGCAAATTGGCCTAGTACAATGGAGGACGAAAAGAGCGTCGGATCATCTACGGGGGGGGGCTGGTTGGTTGCAGTTTTCATTGAGACCGAAATTGAGAACAAGAGTGGTAGTCTTATTGGCGTAGTACAACGGAGGACGAAAAGAGCGCCGGATCATCTATGGGTGGGGGAGGTGGTTGCAGTTTTCATTTAAACCGAAGATGAGAGTAAGAGTGATAGGCTTATTGGCCTAGTACAATGGAGGACGAAAAGAGCGCCGGATCATCTACATTTGGGAGTGGCTGCAGTTTTCAATGAACCCGAAGATGAGAAATAAAGTGGTAGTCTTATTGGCCTAGTACAATGGAGGACGAAAAGAGCACCGGATCATCTATGGGAGTGGGTCTGGTTGCAGTTTTCATTGAACCCGAAGATGAGAAAAAGAGTGGTAGGCTAATTGGCCAGTACAATGGAGGACCAAAAGAGCGCCGGATAATCTACGGGCAGGTGGGTGTGTTAGTTGCAGTTTTCATTTAACAGGAAGATGATTATAATAGTAATAGGCTTATTGGCCTAGTACAATGGAGGACGAAAAGAGCGTCGGATCATCTACGGGGGGGGGCTGGTTGGTTGCAGTTTTCATTGAGACCGAAATTGAGAACAAGAGTGGTAGTCTTATTGGCGTAGTACAACGGAGGACGAAAAGAGCGCCGGATCATCTATGGGTGGGGGAGGTGGTTGCAGTTTTCATTTAAACCGAAGATGAGAGTAAGAGTGATAGGCTTATTGGCCTAGTACAATGGAGGACGAAAAGAGCGCCGGATCATCTACATTTGGGAGTGGCTGCAGTTTTCAATGAACCCGAAGATGAGAAATAAAGTGGTAGTCTTGTTGGCCTAGTACAATGGAGGACGAAAAGAGCACCGGATCATCTATGGGAGTGGGTCTGGTTGCAGTTTTCATTGAACCCGAAGATGAGAAAAAGAGTGGTAGGCTAATTGGCCAGTACAATGGAGGACCAAAAGAGCGCCGGATAATCTACGGGCAGGTGGGTGTGTTAGTTGCAGTTTTCATTTAACAGGAAGATGATTATAATAGTAATAGGCTTATTGGCCTAGTACAATGAAGGACGAAAAGAGCGCCGAATCAACTACGGGTGGGGGCGGGTGCGGTTTGTTGCAGTTTTCATTGAACTTGAAGATGAGAATAATAGTAGTAGGCTAATTGACCTAGTACAATGGAGGACGAAAAGAGCACCGTATCATCTACGGTTGGGGGTGGGGTTTGGTTTCAGTTTTCATTGAACTCGAAGATGAGAATAAAAGTGGTAGGCTAATTGGCCTAGGACAATGGAGGACGGAAAAAGCGCCGGATCATCTACAAATGGGGGGTTGGTTGCAGTTTTCATTTAACCCGAATATGAGAATAATAGTGATAGGCTAATTGGCCTAGTACAATGGAGGACGAAAAGAGCACCGGATCATCTATGGGAGTGGGTCTGGTTGCAGTTTTCATTGAACCCGAAGATGAGAAAAAGAGTGGTAGGCTAATTGGCCAGTACAATGGAGGACCAAAAGAGCGCCGGATAATCTACGGGCAGGTGGGTGTGTTAGTTGCAGTTTTCATTTAACAGGAAGATGATTATAATAGTAATAGGCTTATTGGCCTAGTACAATGGAGGACGAAAAGAGCGCCGAATCAACTACGGGTGGGGGCGGGTGCGGTTTGTTGCAGTTTTCATTGAACTTGAAGATGAGAATAATAGTAGTAGGCTAATTGACCTAGTACAATGGAGGACGAAAAGAGCACCGGATCATCTACGGTTGGGGGTGGGGTTTGGTTTCAGTTTTCATTGAACTCGAAGATGAGAATAAAAGTGGCAGGCTAATTGGCCTAGGACAATGGAGGACGGAAAAAGCGCCGGATCATCTACAAATGGGGGGTTGGTTGCAGTTTTCATTTAACCCGAATATGAGAATAAGAGTGATGGGCTCATTGGCCCAGTACAATGGAGGACAAAAAGAGCGCCGGATCATCTACGGGTGGGGGGTTGGTTGCAGTTTTCATTGAACCCGAAGATGAGAATAAGAGTGATGGGCTCATTGGCCCAGTACAATGGAGGACGAAAAGAGCATCGGATTATCTACGGGTGGGGGCGGGGGATTGGTTGCAGTTTTTTTTTGAATCCGAAGATGAGAATAAGAGTGGTAGGCTAATTGGCCTAGTACAATGGAGGACCAAAAGAGCGCCGGATAATCTACGGTCAGGTGGGAGTGTTAGTTGCATTTTCATTTAACAGGAAGATGAGAATAATAGTAGTAGGCTAATTGACCTAGTACAATGGAGGACGAAAAGAGCACCGGATCATCTACGGTTGGGGGTGGGGGTTGGTTTCAGTTTTCATTGAACTCGAAGATGAGAATAAGAGTGGTAGGCTTATTGGCCTAGTACAATGGAGGACGAAAAGAGCGCCGAATCAACTAAGGGTGGGGGTAGGGGCGGTTTGTTGCAGTTTTCATTGAACTCGAAGATGAGAATAATAGTAGTAGGCTAATTGACCTAGTACAATGGAGGACGAAAAGAGCACCGGATCATCTACGGTTGGGGGTGGGGGTTTGTTTCAGTTTTCATTGAACTCGAAGATGAGAATAAAAGTGGTAGGCTAATTTGCCTAGGACAATGGAGGACGGAAAAAGCGCCGGATCATCTACAAATGGGGGGTTGACTGCAGTTTTCATTTAACCCGAGTATGAGAATAATAGTGATAGGCTAATTGGCCTAGTACAATGGAGGACGAAAAGAGCGCCGGATCATCTACGGGTGGGGGGGTTTGGTTGCAGTTTTCATTGAACCCGAAGATGAGAATAAGAGTGGTGGGCTAATTGGCCCAGCACAATGGAGGACGAAAAGAGCATCGGATCATCTACGGGTCGGGGCGGGGGATTGAATGCAGTTTTTTTTTAATCCGAAGATGAGAATAAGAGTGGTAGGCTAATTGGCCTAGTACAATGGAGGACAAAAAGAGCGCAGGATCATCTACGGGTGGGGGGTTGGTTGCAGGTTTCATTGAACCCGAAGATGAGAATAAGAGTGGTGGGGTAATTGACCCAGCACAAGGGAGGACGAAAAGAGCATCGGATCATCTACGGGTGGGGGCGGGGGGATTGGTTGCAGTTTTTTTTTTAATCCGAAGATGAGAATAAGAGTGGTAGGCTTATTGGCCTAGTACAATGGAGGACGAAAAGAGCGCCGAATCAACTAAGGGTTGGGGCGGGGGCGGTTTCTTGCAGTTTTCATTGAACTCGAAGATGAGAATAATAGTATTAGGCTAATTGACCTAGTACAATGGAGGACGAAAAGAGCACCGGATCATCTACGGTTGGGGGTGGGGGTTGGTTTCAGTTTTCATTGAACTCTAAGATGAGAATAAAAGTGGTAGGCTAATTGGCCTAGGACAATGGAGGACGGAAAAAGCGTCGGATCATCTACAAATGGGGGGTTGACTGCAGTTTTCATTTAACCCGAATATGAGAATAATAGTGATAGGCTAATTGGCCTAGTACAATGGAGGACAAAAAGGGCGCCGGATCATCTACGGGTGGGGGGGGGGGGGGGGGTTGGTTGCAGTTTTCATTTAACCCGAAGATGAGAATCTGAGTGGTGGGCTAATTGGCCCAGCACAATGGAGGACGAAAAGAGCATCGGATCATCTACGGGTGGGGGCGGGGGGATTGGTTGCAGTTTTTTTTTGAATCCGAAGATGAGAATAAGAGTTGTAGGCCAATTAGCCTAGTACAATGGAGGACGAAAAGAGCCTAGGATCATCTTCGGGTGGGGGGGTTGGTTGCAGTTTTCATTGAACCCGAAGATGAGAATAAGAGTGGTGGGCTAATTGGCATAGCATAATGCAGGACGAAAAGAGCGAAGGATCATCTAAGGATGGGGGCGGGGGCGGTTTGTTGCAGTTTTCCTTGAACCCGAAGATGAGAATAAGAGTGATAAGTTAATTGGCCTAGTACAATGGAGGACGAAGAGAGCGCAGGATCATCTACGGGTGGGGGGTTGGTTGCAGGTTTCATTGAACCCGAAGATGAGAATAAGAGTGGTGGGGTAATTGACCCAGCACAAGGGAGGACGAAAAGAGCATCGGATCATCTACGGGTGGGGGCGGGGGGATTGGTTGCAGTTTTTTTTTTAATCCGAAGATGAGAATAAGAGTGGTAGGCTTATTGGCCTAGTACAATGGAGGACGAAAAGAGCGCCGAATCAACTAAGGGTTGGGGCGGGGGCGGTTTCTTGCAGTTTTCATTGAACTCGAAGATGAGAATAATAGTATTAGGCTAATTGACCTAGTACAATGGAGGACGAAAAGAGCACCGGATCATCTACGGTTGGGGGTGGGGGTTGGTTTCAGTTTTCATTGAACTCTAAGATGAGAATAAAAGTGGTAGGCTAATTGGCCTAGGACAATGGAGGACGGAAAAAGCGTCGGATCATCTACAAATGGGGGGTTGACTGCAGTTTTCATTTAACCCGAATATGAGAATAATAGTGATAGGCTAATTGGCCTAGTACAATGGAGGACAAAAAGAGCGCCGGATCATCTACGGGTGGGGGGGGGGGGGTTGGTTGCAGTTTTCATTTAACCCGAAGATGAGAATCTGAGTGGTGGGCTAATTGGCCCAGCACAATGGAGGACGAAAAGAGCATCGGATCATCTACGGGTGGGGGCGGGGGGATTGGTTGCAGTTTTTTTTTGAATCCGAAGATGAAAATAAGAGTTGTAGGCTAATTAGCCTAGTACAATGGAGGACGAAAAGAGCCTAGGATCATCTTCGGGTGGGGGGGTTGGTTGCAGTTTTCATTGAACCCGAAGATGAGAATAAGAGTGGTGGGCTAATTGGCATAGCATAATGCAGGACGAAAAGAGCGAAGGATCATCTAAGGATGGGGGCGGGGGCGGTTTGTTGCAGTTTTCCTTGAACCCGAAGATGAGAATAAGAGTGATAAGTTAATTGGCCTAGTACAATGGAGGAGGAAAAGAGCACCGGATCATCTACGGTTGGGGGGTTGATTTCAAGTTTCCTTGAACTCGAAGATGAGAATAAGAGTGGTGGGCTAATTGGCATAGCATAATGCAGGACGAAAAGAGCGAAGGATCATCTAAGGATGGGGGCGGGGGCGGTTTGTTGCAGTTTTCCTTGAACCCGAAGATGAGAATAAGAGTGATAAGTTAATTGGCCTAGTACAATGGAGGACGAAAAGAGCGCCGGATCATCTACAGGTGGGGGGTTGGTTGCAGTTTTCAATGAACCCGAAGATGAGAATGAGTGTGGTGGGCTAATTGGCCTAGTATAATGGAGGACAAAAAGAGTGCGCGGGATCATCTACGGCTGGGGGGTTGGTTTACCTTTTCGTTGAACCCGAAGATGAAAATAAGAGCAGTAGGCTAATTGACCTAGTAAAATTGAAGACAAAAAGAGCGCCGGACCATCTACAGGGGCGGGGGGGTTGGTTGCAGTTTTCATTGAACACGAAGAAATGAATACGAGTGGAGGCTAATTGGCCTAGTACAATGGAGGATGAAACGATAGCAGGATCATCTACGGGTGGGGGGGCTTGGTCGCAGTTTTCATTGAACCCGAAGATGAGAATAAGAGTGGTAGGATTCTTGGCTTAGTACAATGGAGGCCTAGTAGAGCGCAGGATCATCTACGGGTGGGGGTTGGTTTGCAGTTTTCATTGAACCCTAAGATGAGAATAAGAGTTGTAGGCTAATTGGCCTAGTACAATGGAGGACGAAAAGAGAGCCGGATCATCTACGGGTTGGGGGTTTGTTGCAGTTTTCATTGAACCCGAAGATGAGAATAAGATTGGTAGGCTAATTGGCCTAGTACAATGGAGGACAAAAAGAGCGCAGGATCATCTACGGGTTGGGGTTGTTAGCAGTTTGCATTGAACCCTAAGATGTGAATAAAAGTGGTAGGCTAATGGGCCTAGTACAATGGAGGACGAAAAGAGCGCCGGATCATCTACGGGTTGGGGCTGGGGGTATGTTGCAGTTTTATTTAAACCGATGATGAGAATAAGAGTGGTAGGCTAATGGGCCTAGTACAATGGAGGACGAAAATAGCGCCGCATCATCTACGTATGGGGGATTGGTTGCAGTTTTCATTGAAACCGAAGATGAGAATGAGAGTGGTAGGTTTATTGGCCTAACACAATGGAGGAAGAAAAGGGCACCGGATAATCAACGGGTGGGGAGGGGTTAATTTCGGTTTTCATTGAACTCGAAGACCAGAATAAGAGTGGTAGCATTCTTGGCTTAGTACAATGGAGGCCTAAAAGAGCGCAGGATCATCTACGGGTGGGGGTGGTTTGCAGTTTTCATTGAACCCTAAGATGAGAATAAGAGTTGTAGGCTAATTGGCCTAGTACAATGGAGGACGAAAAGAGAGCCGGATCATCTACGGGTTGGGGGTTTGTTGCAGTTTTCATTGAATCCGAAGATGAGAATAAGATTGGTAGGCTAATTGGCCTAGTACAATGGAGGACAAAAAGAGCGCAGGATCATCTACGGGTTGGGGTTGTTACCAGTTTGCATTGAACCCTAAGATGTGAATAAAAGTGGTAGGATAATGGGCCTAGTACAATGGAGGACGAAAAGAGCGCCGGATCATCTACGGGTTGGGGCGGGGGGTATGTTGCAGTTTTATTTAAACCGATGATGAGAATAAGAGTGGTAGGCTAATGGGCCTAGTACAATGGAGGACGAGAATAGCGCCGCATCATCTACGTATGGGGGATTGGTTGCAGTTTTCATTGAACCCGAAGATGAGAATGAGAGTGGTAGGTTTATTGGCCTAACACAATGGAGGAAGAAAAGGGGCATCGGATAATCAACGGGTGGGGAGGGGTTAATTTCGGTTTTCATTGAACTCGAAGACCAGAATAAGAGTGGTAGCATTCTTGGCTTAGTACAATGGAGGCCTAAGAGAGCGCAGGATCATCTACGGGTGGGGGGTGGTTTGCAGTTTTCATTGAACCCTAAGATGAGAATAAGAGTTGTAGGCTAATTGGCCTAGTACAATGGAGGACGAAAAGAGAGCCGGATAATCTACGGGTTGGGGGTTTGTTGCAGTTTTCATTGAATCCGAAGATGAGAATAAGATTGGTAGGCTAATTGGCCTAGTACAATGGAGGACAAAAAGAGCGCAGGATCATCTACGGGTTGGGGTTGTTACCAGTTTGCATTGAACCCTAAGATGTGAATAAAAGTGGTAGGCTAATGGGCCTAGTACAATGGAGGACGAAAAGAGCGCCGGATCATCTACTGTTTGGGGCGGGGGGTATGTTGCAGTTTTATTCAACCCGATGATGAGAATAAGAGTGGTAGGCTAATGGGCCTAGTACAATGGAGGACGAAAATAGCGCCGCATCATCTACGTATGGGGGATTGGTTGCAGTTTTCATTTAACCCGAAGATGAGAATATGAGTGGTTGGCTAATTGGCTGAGTACAATGGAGGACGAAAAGAGCGCCAGATCATCTACGAGTGGGGGCGGTGGGGTTGGTTGCAGTTTTCGTTTAAACCGAAGCTGAGAATAAGAGTGGTAGGATAGTTCGCATAGTACAATGGAGGACGAAAAAAGAGCCGGATCATCTACGGGTGGGGGATGGTTGCAGTTTTCCTTGCACTCGAAGGTGAGTACAAGAGTGGCAGGCCAATTGGCCTAGTACCATGGAGGACGAAAAGAGCGCCGGATCATCTACGGGTGGGGGCGGTGGGGTTGGTTGCAGTTTTCATTTAAACCGATGATGAGAATAAGAGTGGTAGGATAATTGACCTAGAACAATGGAGGACGAAGAGAGCGCCGGATCATCTACGGGTGGGGGGTGGTAGTTGGTTGCGGATTTTATTTATCCCGATGATGAGAATAAGAGTGGTCGACTAATTGGCCTAGTACAATGGAGGACAAAAAGAGCGCCGGATCATCTTCGGTGGGGAGGTGTTTGGTTGCAGTTTTCATTGAGCCCGAAGATGAGAATAAGAGCGGTAGGCTAATTGCCCTAATACAATAGAGGACGAAGAGAGAGCCGGATCATCTACGGGTGGGGGGTTGTTTGCAGTTTTCATTGAACCCGAAGATGAGAATAAGAGTGGTAGGCTAATTGGCCTAGTACAATGGAGGACGAAAAGAGCGCCGGATCATCTACGGGTGGGGGCGGTGGCGTTGGTTGCAGTTTTCATTTAAACCGATGATGAGAATAAGAGTGGTAGGATAATTGACCTAGAACAATGGAGGACGAAGAGAGCGCCGGATCATCTTCGGTGGGGAGGGGTTTGGTTGCAGTTTTCATTGAGCCCGAAGATGAGAATAAGAGCGGTAGGCTAATTGCCCTAATACAATGGAGGACGAGAATAGCGCCGCATCATCTACGTATGGGGGATTGGTTGCAGTTTTCATTGAACCCGAAGATGAGAATGAGAGTGGTAGGTTTATTGGCCTAACACAATGGAGGAAGAAAAGGGGCACCGGATAATCAACGGGTGGGGAGGGGTTAATTTCGGTTTTCATTGAACTCGAAGACCAGAATAAGAGTGGTAGCATTCTTGGCTTAGTACAATGGAGGCCTAAGAGAGCGCAGGATCATCTACGGGTGGGGGGTGGTTTGCAGTTTTCATTGAACCCTAAGATGAGAATAAGAGTTGTAGGCTAATTGGCCTAGTACAATGGAGGACGAAAAGAGAGCCGGATAATCTACGGGTTGGGGGTTTGTTGCAGTTTTCATTGAATCCGAAGATGAGAATAAGATTGGTAGGCTAATTGGCCTAGTACAATGGAGGACAAAAAGAGCGCAGGATCATCTACGGGTTGGGGTTGTTACCAGTTTGCATTGAACCCTAAGATGTGAATAAAAGTGGTAGGCTAATGGGCCTAGTACAATGGAGGACGAAAAGAGCGCCGGATCATCTACTGTTTGGGGCGGGGGGTATGTTGCAGTTTTATTCAACCCGATGATGAGAATAAGAGTGGTAGGCTAATGGGCCTAGTACAATGGAGGACGAAAATAGCGCCGCATCATCTACGTATGGGGGATTGGTTGCAGTTTTCATTTAACCCGAAGATGAGAATATGAGTGGTTGGCTAATTGGCTGAGTACAATGGAGGACGAAAAGAGCGCCAGATCATCTACGAGTGGGGGCGGTGGGGTTGGTTGCAGTTTTCGTTTAAACCGAAGCTGAGAATAAGAGTGGTAGGATAGTTCGCATAGTACAATGGAGGACGAAAAAAGAGCCGGATCATCTACGGGTGGGGGATGGTTGCAGTTTTCCTTGCACTCGAAGGTGAGTACAAGAGTGGCAGGCCAATTGGCCTAGTACCATGGAGGACGAAAAGAGCGCCGGATCATCTACGGGTGGGGGCGGTGGGGTTGGTTGCTGTTTTCATTTAAACCGATGATGAGAATAAGAGTAGTAGGATAATTGACCTAGAACAATGGAGGACGAAGAGAGCGCCGGATCATCTACGGGTGGGGGGTGGTAGTTGGTTGCGGATTTTATTTATCCCGATGATGAGAATAAGAGTGGTCGACTAATTGGCCTAGTACAATGGAGGACAAAAAGAGCGCCGGATCATCTTCGGTGGGGAGGTGTTTGGTTGCAGTTTTCATTGAGCCCGAAGATGAGAATAAGAGCGGTAGGCTAATTGCCCTAATACAATAGAGGACGAAGAGAGCGCCGGATCATCTACGGGTGGGGCGTTGTTTGCAGTTTTCATTGAACCCGAAGATGAGAATAAGAGTGGTAGGCTAATTGGCCTAGTACAATGGAGGACGAAAAGAGCGCCGGATCATCTACGGGTGGGGGCGGTGGCGTTGGTTGCAGTTTTCATTTAAACCGATGATGAGAATAAGAGTGGTAGGATAATTGACCTAGAACAATGGAGGACGAAGAGAGCGCCGGATCATCTACGGGTGGGGGGGTGGTAGTTGGTTGCGGATTTTATTTATCCCGATGATGAGAATAAGAGTGGTAGACTAATTGGCCTAGTACAATGGAGGACAAAAAGAGCGCCGGATCATCTTCGGTGGGGAGGGGTTTGGTTGCAGTTTTCATTGATCCCGAAGATGAGAATAAGAGCGGTAGGCTAATTGCCCTAATACAATGGAGGACGAAGAGAGCGCCGGATCATCTACGGGTGGGGGGTTGTTTGCAGTTTTCATTGAACCCGAAGATGAGAATAAGAGTGGTAGGCTAATTGGCCTAGTACAATGGAGGAGGAAAAGAGCGCCAGATCATCTACGGATGGAGGTGGTGGGGTTGGTTGCAGTTTTCATTTAACCCGATGATGAAAATAAGAGTGGCAGGATAACTGCCCTAGTACAATGGAGGACGGAGAGAGGGCCGGATCATCTACGGGTGGGGTTGATTGCCGTTTTTATTTAAACCGAAGATGAGAATAAGAGTGGTAGGCTAATTGGCCTAGTACAATGGAGGACGAAAACAGCGCCGGATCATCTACGGGTGGGAGGTAGTTGGTTGCGGTTTTTATTTATCCCGATGATGAGAAAAAGAGTGGTAGGCTAATTGGCTTAGTACAATGGAGGACGAAAAGAGCGCCGGATCATCTTCGGGTGGGGTAGTTGGTTGCAGTTTTCCTTGAGCCCGAAGTTGAGAATAAGAGTGGTAGGCTAATTGCCCTAGTACAATGGAGGACGAAAAGAGCGCCGGATGATCTACGGTTGGGGGGGCTGTTTGCAGTTTTCATTGAACTCGAAGATGAGAATAAGGGTTGTAGGCTAATTGGCCTAGTACAATGGAGGACGAAAAGAGCGCCAGATCATCTACGAGTGGGGGCGCTGGGGTTGGTTGCAGTTTTCGTTTAAACCGAAGCTGAGAATAAAAGTGGTAGGATAGTTCGCTTAGTACAATGGAGGACGAAAAAAGCGCCGGATCATCTACGGGTGGGGGGATGGTTGCAGTTTTCTTTGAACCCGAAGATGAGAATAAGAGTGGTAGGATAATTGCCCTAGTACAAGGGAGGACAAATAGAGCGCCGGATCATCTACGGGTGGGGGATGGTTGCAGTTTTCTTTGAACACGAAGATGAGAATAAAAGTTGTAGGCTAATTGGCCTAGTACAATGGAGGACGAAAAGAGCGCCGGATCACCTTCGGGTGGGGGTGGGGGGGGGGGGTATTGGTTGCAGTTTTCATTGAGCCCGAAGATGAGAATAAGAGTGTTAGGCTAATTGGCCTAGTACAATGGAGGATTGAAAAGAGCAGCGGATCATATACGGGAGGGGGACGGTTGCAGGTTTCATTGAACCCGAAGATGAGAATCAATGTGGTAGGCTAATTGGGCTAGGACAATGGAGGACGGAAAAAGCGCCTGATCATCTACGAATGGGGGGTTGGTTGCAGTTTTCATTTAACCCGAAGATGAGAATATGAGTGGTAGGCTAATTGGCCTAGTACAATGGAGGACGAAAAGAGCGCCGGATTATCTTCGGGTGGGGGGGGGGAGTTGGTTGCAGTTTTAATTGAGCCCGAAGATGAGAATAAGAGTGGTAGGATAATTGCCCTAGTACAATGGAGGACGAAAAGAGCGCCGGATGATCTACGGGTGGGGGGTTTGCAGTTTTCCTTGCACTCGAAGGTGAGAACAAGAGTGGCAGGCCAATTGGCCTAGTACCATGCAGGACGAAAAGAGCGCCGGATCATCTACGGGTGGGGGCGGTGGGGTTGGTTGCAGTTTTCATTTAAACCGATGATGAGAATAAGAGTGGTAGGATAATTGACCTAGAACAATGGAGGACGAAGAGAGCGCCGGATCATCTACGGCTGGGGGGGTGGTAGTTGGTTGCGGATTTTATTTATCCCGATGATGAGAATAAGAGTGGTAGACTAATTGGCCTAGTACAATGGAGGACAGAAAGAGCGCCGGGTCATCTTCGGTGGGGAGGGGTTTGGTTGCAGTTTTCATTGAGCCCGAAGATGAGAAAAAGAGCTGTAGGCTAATTGCCCTAATACAATGGAGGACGAAGAGAGCGCCGGATCATCTACGGGTGGGGGGTTGTTTGCAGTTTTCATTTAACCCGAAAATGAGAATAAGAGTGGTAGGCTAATTGGCCTAGTACAATGGAGGAGGAAAAGAGCGCCAGATCATCTACGAATGGAGGCGGTGGGGTTGGTTGCAGTTTTCATTTAACCCGATGATGAAAATAAGAGTGGCAGGATAACTGCCCTAGTACAATGGAGGACGAAGAGAGGGCCGGATCATCTACGGGTGGGGTTGATTGCCGTTTTTATTTAAACCGAAGATGAGAATAAGAGTGGTAGGCTAATTGGCCTAGTACAATGGAGGACGAAAACAGCGCCGGATCATCTACGGGTGGGAGGTAGTTGGTTGCGGTTTTTATTTATCCCGATGATGAGAAAAAGAGTGGTAGGCTAATTGGCTTAGTACAATGGAGGACGAAAAGAGCGCCGGATCATCTTCGGGGGGGGGGGGCTTGGTTGCAGTTTTCATTGAGCCCGAAGATGAGAATAAGAGCGGTAGGCCAATTTCCCTAGTACAATGGAGGACGAAAAGAGCGCCGGATCATCTACGGGTGGGGGGTTGTTTGCAGTTTTCATTGAAGCCGAAGATGAGAATAAGAGTGGTAGGCTAATTGGACTAGTACAATTGAGGACGAAAAGAGCGCCTGATCATCTACGTGCGGGGGCGGTGGGTTGGTTGCAGTTTTCATTTAACCCGATCATGAGAATAAGAGAGGTAGGATAATTGGCCTAATACAATGGAGGAGGAAAAGAGCGCCAGATCATCTACGGGTGGAGGCGGTGGGGTTGGTTGCAGTTTTCATTTAACCCGATGATGAGAATAAGAGTGGTAGGATAATTGGCTAGTAAAATGGAGGACAAAAAGAGCGCCGGATCATCAACGAGTGGGGCGGGTGGTTTCAGTTTTCATTGAACTCGAAGAAGAGAATAGGAGTGGTAGGCTAATTGGCCTAGTACAATGCAGGACAAAAATAGCGCCGGATCATCTACCGTTGAGGGGTTAGTTGCAGTTTTCATTGAACCCGAAGATGAGATTGAGAGTGGTAGGTTTATTGGCCTAACACAATGGAGGACGAAAAGAGCACCGGGTCATCAACGGGTGGGGAGGGGTTAATTTCGGTTTTCATTGAACTCGAAGACCAGAATAAGAGTGGTAGGCTAATTGGCCTAGTACAATGGAGGACGAAAAGAGCGCCTGATCATCTACGGTTGGGGTGTTGGTTTCACTTTTCATTGAACTCGAAGATGAGACTAAGAGTGGTAGGCTAATTGGACTAGTACAATTGAGGACGAAAAGAGCGCCTGATCATATACGGGTGGGGGCGGTGGGTTGGTTGCAGTTTTCATTTAACCCGATCATGAGAATAAGAGAGGTAGGATAATTGGCATAATACAATGCAATAGGAAAAGAGCGCCAGATCATCTAAGGGTGGGGGTGGTTTCAGTTTTCATTGAACTCGAAAAAGGAATAGGAGTGGTAAGCTAATTGGCCTAGTACAATGCAGGACGAAAAGAGCGCCGGATCGTCTACGTGTGGGGGGCTGGCTGCAGTTTTCATTGAACCCGAAGATGAGAATAAGAGTTGTAGGCTTCTTGACCGAGTACAATGGAGAAAAAAAAATGCGCCGGATCATCTACGGGTGGGGTTGATTGCAGTTTTCATTTAACCTGAAGATGAGAATAAGAGTGGTAGGCTAGTTGGCCTAGTACAATGGAGGACGAAAACAGCGCCAGATCATCTACGGGTGGGGGGTTTGGTTGCAGTTTTCATTGAACCCGAAGATGAGAATAACAGTGGTAGGCTAACTAGCCTAGTACAATGGAGGACAAAAAGAGCGCTGAATTGTCTACGGGTTGGGGCGGGCAGGTTGGTTTCGGTTTTTATTTAACCCGATGGTGAGAATACGAGTGGTAGGCTAGTTGGCCTAGTACAATGGAGGACGAAATAAGCGCCTGATCATCTACTGTTGGGGGGTTGGTTTCAGTTTTCATTGAACTCGAAGATGAGAATAGGAGTGGTAGGTTTATTGGCCTAATACAATGGAGGACGAAAAGAGCGCCGGATCATCTACGGGTGGGCGGTTGTTTGCAGTTTTCATTGAACTCGAAGATGAGACTAAGAGTGGCAGGCTAATTGGACTAGTACAATTGAGGACGAAAAGAGCGCCTGATCATCTACGGGTGGGGGAGTGGTTGCAGTTTTCATTGAGCCCGAAGATGAGAATAAGAGCGGTAGGCTAATTGCTCTAGTACAATGGAGGACGAAAAGAGCGCCTGATCATCTACGAGTGGGGGCGTTGGGGTTGGTTGCAGTTTTCATTTAACCCGATCATGAGAATAAGAGAGGTAGGATAACTGGCCTAATACAATGGAAGAGGAAAAGAGCGCCAGATCATCTATGGGTGGGGTTGGTTGGTTGCAGTTTTTATTTAACCCGATGATGAGAATAAGAGTGGCAGGCTAATTGGCCTAGTACAATGGAGGACGAAAAGAGCGCCGGATCATCTTCGGGTGGGGGAGTGGTTGCAGTTTTCTTTGAGCCCGAAGATGAGAATAAGAGCGGTAGGCTAATTGCTCTAGTACAATGGAGGACGAAAAGAGCGCCTGATCATCTACGAGTGGGGGCGTTGGGGTTGGTTGCAGTTTTCTTTTAACCCGATGATGAGAATAAGAGTGGTAGGATAATTGGCCTAGTAAAATGGAAGACAAAAAGAGCGCCGGATCATCTAAGGGTGGGGGTGGTTTCAGTTTTCATTGAACCCGAAGGAGAGAATAGGAGTGGTAGGCTAATTGGCCTAGTACAATGCCGGACGAAAAGAGCGCCGGATCATCTACGTGTGGGGGGTTGGGTTGGCTGCAGTTTTCATTGAACCCGATCATGAGAATAAGAGAGGTAGGATAACTGGCCTAATACAATGGAAGAGGAAAAGAGCGCCAGATCATCTATGGGTGGGGTTGGTTGGTTGCAGTTTTTATTTAACCCGAAGATGAGAATAACAGTGGTAGGCTAACTAGCCTAGTACAATGGAGGACAAAAAGAGCGCTGAATTGTCTACGGGTTGGGGCGGGCAGGTTGGTTTCGGTTTTTATTTAACCCGATGGTGAGAATACGAGTGGTAGGCTAGTTGGCCTAGTACAATGGAGGACGAAATAAGCGCCTGATCATCTACTGTTGGGGGGTTGGTTTCAGTTTTCATTGAACTCGAAGATGAGAATAGGAGTGGTAGGTTTATTGGCCTAATACAATGGAGGACGAAAAGAGCGCCGGATCATCTACGGGTGGGCGGTTGTTTGAAGTTTTCATTGAACTCGAAGATGAGACTAAGAGTGGCAGGCTAATTGGACTAGTACAATTGAGGACGAAAAGAGCGCCTGATCATCTACGGGTGGGGGAGTGGTTGCAGTTTTCATTGAGCCCGAAGATGAGAATAAGAGCGGTAGGCTAATTGCTCTAGTACAATGGAGGACGAAAAGAGCGCCTGATCATCTACGAGTGGGGGCGTTGGGGTTGGTTGCAGTTTTCATTTAACCCGATCATGAGAATAAGAGAGGTAGGATAACTGGCCTAATACAATGGAAGAGGAAAAGAGCGCCAGATCATCTATGGGTGGGGTTGGTTGGTTGCAGTTTTTATTTAACCCGATGATGAGAATAAGAGTGGCAGGCTAATTGGCCTAGTACAATGGAGGACGAAAAGAGCGCCGGATCATCTTCGGGTGGGGGAGTGGTTGCAGTTTTCTTTGAGCCCGAAGATGAGAATAAGAGCGGTAGGCTAATTGCTCTAGTACAATGGAGGACGAAAAGAGCGCCTGATCATCTACGAGTGGGGGCGTTGGGGTTGGTTGCAGTTTTCTTTTAACCCGATGATGAGAATAAGAGTGGTAGGATAATTGGCCTAGTAAAATGGAAGACAAAAAGAGCGCCGGATCATCTAAGGGTGGGGGTGGTTTCAGTTTTCATTGAACCCGAAGGAGAGAATAGGAGTGGTAGGCTAATTGGCCTAGTACAATGCCGGACGAAAAGAGCGCCGGATCATCTACGTGTGGGGGGGTTGGGTTGGCTGCAGTTTTCATTGAACCCGATCATGAGAATAAGAGAGGTAGGATAACTGGCCTAATACAATGGAAGAGGAAAAGAGCGCCAGATCATCTATGGGTGGGGTTGGTTGGTTGCAGTTTTTATTTAACCCGATGATGAGAATAAGAGTGGCAGGCTAATTGGCCTAGTACAATGGAGGACGAAAAGAGCGCCGGATCATCTTCGGGTGGGGAGTGGTTGCAGTTTTCTTTGAGCCCGAAGATGAGAATAAGAGCGGTAGGCTAATTGCTCTAGTACAATGGAGGACGAAAAGAGCGCCTGATCATCTACGAGTGGGGGCGTTGGGGTTGGTTGCAGTTTTCATTTAACCCGATCATGAGAATAAGAGAGGTAGGATAACTGGCCCAATACAATGGAAGAGGAAAAGAGCGCCAGATCATCTATGGGTGGGGTTGGTTGGTTGCAGTTTTTATTTAACCCGATGATGAGAATAAGAGTGGCAGGCTAATTGGCCTAGTACAATGGAGGACGAAAAGAGCGCCGGATCATCTTCGGGTGGGGGAGTGGTTGCAGTTTTCTTTGAGCCCGAAGATGAGAATAAGAGCGGTAGGCTAATTGCTCTAGTACAATGGAGGACGAAAAGAGCGCCTGATCATCTACGAGTGGGGGCGTTGGGGTTGGTTGCAGTTTTCTTTTAACCCGATGATGAGAATAATAGTGGTAGGATAATTGGTTTAGTAAAATGGAAGACAAAAAGAGCGCCGGATCATCTAAGGGTGGGGGTGGTTTCAGTTTTCATTGAACCCGAAGGAGAGAATAGGAGTGGTAGGCTAATTGGCCTAGTACAATGCCGGACGAAAAGAGCGCCGGATCATCTACGTGTGGGGGGGTTGGGTTGGCTGCAGTTTTCATTGAACCCGATCATGAGAATAAGAGAGGTAGGATAACTGGCCTAATACAATGGAAGAGGAAAAGAGCGCCAGATCATATATGGGTGGGGTTGGTTGGTTGCAGTTTTTATTTAATCCGATGATGAGAATAAGAGTGGCAGGCTAATTGGCCTAGTACAATGGAGGACGAAAAGAGCGCCGGATCATCTTCGGGTGGGGGAGTGGTTGCAGTTTTCTTTGAGCCCGAAGATGAGAATAAGAGCGGTAGGCTAATTGCTCTAGTACAATGGAGGACGAAAAGAGCGCCTGATCATCTACGAATGGGGGCGTTGGGGTTGGTTGCAGTTTTCATTTAACCCGATCATGAGAATAAGAGAGGTAGGATAACTGGCCTAATACAATGGAAGAGGAAAAGAGCGACAGATCATATATGGGTGGGGTTGGTTGGTTGCAGTTTTTATTTAACCCGATGATGAGAATAAGAGTGGCAGGCTAATTGGCCTAGTACAATGGAGGACGAAAAGAGCGCCGGATCATCTTCGGGTGGGGGAGTGGTTGCAGTTTTCTTTGAGCCCGAAGATGAGAATAAGAGCGGTAGGCTAATTGCTCTAGTACAATGGAGGACAAAAAGAGCGCCTGATCATCTACGAGTGGGGGCGTTGGGGTTGGTTGCAGTTTTCTTTTAACCCGATGATGAGAATAAGATTGGTAGGATAATTGGCCTAGTAAAATAGAAGACAAAAAGAGCGCCGGATCATCTAAGGGTGGGGGTGGTTTCAGTTTTCATTGAACCCGAAGGAGAGAATAGGAGTGGTAGGCTAATTGGCCTAGTACAATGCCGGACGAAAAGAGCGCCAGATCATCTACGTGTGGGGGGGTTGGGTTGGCTGCAGTTTTCATTGAAGCCGAAGATGAGAATAAGAGCGGTAGGCTTATTGCCCTAGTACAATGGAGGACGAAAAGAGCGCCGGATCATCTACGAGTGGGGGCGGTGGGGTTGGTTGCAGTTTTCATTTAACCCGATGATGAGAATAAGAGTCGTAGGATAATTGGCCTAGTAAAATGGAAGACAAAAAGAGCGCCGGATCATCTAAGGGTGGGGGTGGTTTCAGTTTTCATTGAACTCGAAGAAGAGAATAGGAGTGGTAGTGTAATTGGCTAGTACAAAGCAGGACGAAAAGAGCGCCGGATCATCTACGTGTGGGGGGGGGGGGGGTTGGCTGCAGTTTTCATTGAACCCGAAGATGAGAATAAAAGTGGTAGGCTAATTGGACTAGTACAATTGAGGTCGAAAAGAGCGCCTGATCATATACGGGTGGGGGCGGTGGGTTGGTTGCAGTTTTCATTTAACCCGATCATGAGAATAAGAGAGGCAGGATAATTGGCCTAATACAATGCAATAAGAAAAGAGCGCCAGATCATCTAAGGGTGGGGGTGGTTTCAGTTTTCATTGAACTCGAAGAAGAGAATAGGAGTGGTAAGCTAATTGGCCTAGTACAATGGAGGACGAAAAGAGCGCCGGATCATCTACGGGTGGGGGGTTGTTTGCAGTTTTCATTGAACTCGAAGATGAGACTAAGAGTTGTAGGCTTCTTGACCGAGTACAATGGAGAAAAAAAGAGCGCCGGATCATCTACGGGTGGGGTTGATTGCAGTTTTCATTTAACCCAAAGATGAGAATAAGAGTGGTAGGCTAGTTGGCCTAGTACAATGGAGGACGAAAACAGCGCCAGATCATCTACGGGTGGGGGGTTTGGTTGCAGTTTTCATTGAACCCGAAAATGAGAATAACAGTGGTAGGCTAACTAGCCTAGTACAATGGAGGACAAAAAGAGCGCTGAATTGTCTACGGGTTGGGGCGGGCAGGTTGGTTTCGGTTTTTATTTAACCCGACGGTGAGAATACGAGTGGTAGGCTAGTTGGCCTAGTACAATGGAGGAAGAAAAAAGCGCCGGATCATCTACCGTTGAGGGGTTAGATGCAGTTTTCATTGAACCCGAAGATGAGAATGAGAGTGGTAGGTTTATTGGCCTAACACAATGGAGGACGAAAAGGGCACCGGATCATCAACGGGTGGGGAGGGGTTAGTTTCGGTTTTCATTGAACTCGAAGACCAGAATAAGAGTGGTAGGCTAATTTGCCTAGTACAATGGAGGACGAAAAGAGCGCCGGATCATCTACGGGTGGGGGGTTGTTTGCAGTTTTCATTGAACTCGAAGATGAGACTAAGAGTGGTAGGCTAATTGGACTAGTACAATTGAGGACGAAAAGAGCGCCAGATCATCTATGGTTGGGGGTGGTTGGTTGCAGTTTTTATTTAACCCGATAATGAGAATAAGAGTGGCAGGCTAATTGGCCTAATACAATGGAGGACGAAAAGAGCGCCGGATCATCTTCGGCTGGGGGAGTGGTTGCAGTTTTCATTGGGCCCGAAGATGAGAATAAGAGCGGTAGGCTAATTGGTCTCGTACAATGGAGGACGAAAAGAGCGCCTGATCATCTACGAGTGGGGGCGTTGGGGTTCGTTGCAGTTTTCATTTAACCCGATGATGAGAATAAGAGTGGTAGGATAATTGGCCTAGTAAAATGGAAGACAAAAAGAGCGCCGGATCATCTAAGGGTGGGGGTGGTTTCAGTTTTCATTGAACCCGAAGGAGAGAATAGGAGTGGTAGGCTAATTGGCCTAGTACAATGCCGGACGAAAAGAGCGCCGGATCATCTACGTGCGGGGGGTGGGGTTGGCTGCAGTTTTCATTGAACCCGAAGATGAGAATAAGAGCGGTAGGCTTATTGCCCTAGTACAATGGAGGACGAAAAGAGCGTCGGATCATCTACGAGTGGGGGCGCTGGGTTTGGTTGCAGTTTTCATTTAACCCGATGATGAGAATAAGAGTCGTAGGATAATTGGCCTAGTAAAATGGAAGACAAAAAGAGCGCCGGATCATCTAAAGGTGGGGGTGGTTTCAGTTTTCATTGAACTCGAAGAAGAGAATAGGAGTGGTAGTGTAATTGGCTAGTACAAAGCAGGACGAAAAGAGCGCCGGATCATCTACGTGTGGGGGGGTTGGCTGCAGTTTCCATTGAACCCGAAGATGAGACTAAGAGTGGTAGGCTTCTTGGCCTAGTACAATTGAGAACGAAAAGAGCGCCGGATCATCTACGGGTGAGGATGATTGCAGTTCTCATTTAACCTGAAGATGAGAATAAGAGTGGTGGGCTAATTAGCCTAGTACAATGGAGGACGAAAAGAGCAACGGATCATCTACGGCTGGGGGATTTTGTTGCAGTTTCCATTGAACCCGAAGATGAGAAAAACAGTGGTAGGCTAACTGGCCTAATACAATGGAGGACAAAAGGAGCGCCGGATAGTCTACGGGTGGTGATGATTGCAGTTTTCAATTAACCCGAAGATGAGAATAAGAGTGGTAGGCTAATTGGCCTAGTACAATGGGGGACAAAAAAGCGCCGGATCATCTACGGATGGGGGTCGATTGCAGTTTTCATTGAACACGAAGAAAAGATTAGGAGTGGTAGGCTAATTGGCCTAGTACAACGGAGGACAAAAAGAGCGCAGGATCATCTAAGGGTGGGGGTGGTTTCAGTTTTCATTGAACTCGAAGAAGAGAATAGGAGTGGTAGGTTAATTGGCCTATTACAATGCAGGACGAAAAGAGCGCCGGATCATCTACGTGTTGTGGGGGGGTTGGCTGCAGTTTTCATTGAACCCGAAGATGAGAATAAGTGGTAGGATTCTTGGCCTAGTACAATGGAGAACGAAAAGAGCGCCGGATCATCTACGGGTGGGGATGATTGCAGTTTTCATTTAACCCGAAGATGAGAATAAGAGTGGTAGGCTAATTGGCCTAGTACAATGGAGGACAAAAAGAGCGCCGGATCGTCTACGGTTTGGGGCGGGGGTTGGTTTCGGTTTTTTTTATTCCGATGATGAGAATAAGAGCGGTAGTCTAATTGGCCTAGTACAACGGAGAACGAAAAGAGCGCCGGATCATCTACGGTTGGTGATGATTGCAATTTTCATTGAACACAAAGAAAAGATTACGAGTGGTAGGCTAATTGGCCTAGTACAATGGAGGACGAAAAGGGCACCGGATCATCTACGGGTGGGGAGGGGGTAGTTTCGGTTTTCATTGAACTCGAAGACCAGAATAAGAGTGGTAGGCTAATTGGCCTAGTACAATGGAGGACGAAAAGAGCGCCGGATCGTCTGCATGGGGTGGGTTTGGTTGCAGTTTTTATTAAACCCGAGGATGAGATTAAGAGTGGTAGGCTAATTGGCCTAGTACAACGGAGGACGAAACGAGCACCTGATCATCTACGGTCGGGGGGGGGGGGGGGGGGGGTTGGTTGCAGTTTTCATTGAGCCCGAAATTGAGAATAAGAGTGGTAGGCTTATTGGCCTAGTACAATGGAGGACGAAAAGAGCGCCGGATCATGTACGGGGGGGGGGGGGTGGTTGCAGTTTTCATATAACCCGAAGATAAGAATAATAGTGGTAGGCTAATTGGCCTAGTACAATGGAGGACGAAAAGAGCGTCGGATCATCTACGGGTGGGGGGGGGGGTTGGTTGCAGTTTTCTTTTTTATTATACATCTAATTAATATTTATTTATCTTATAGACCCATTTCCGGAAAAGTGCTCAGAGGGGTGTCAATAATGGGAAAAATTCCCGATCCAAAAAGTAAACTCTGCTAGTTTAAAATAGTAAATAAATTTAGAATTTTGACCAACCTTGATTTCGAAATAACATCCAGGTCTGTCAGAATATTAAGTAATGACTTCGAACTGTATCTTTTTGACATCCTATTGTCGATATGGATCCCGAACGTCTCAAAACTCATCATTGTTGAATCTTTGTTTAAAATTGAAGCGAAATTGCGTCGATTTTCATCGTCATCGCTGGCTATCCATAATAATTTACTCGCGCATAGATGTTTGTGAACAACACAGGTAAATTTCAGAACTTTGAAATATTGTAATGGCGCAATAATTTGAGTCTCTTTCCATTTGTCTGTGCTGCGAATGTGAACAGAAGTGATAGTGCGAAGAGTATCAAACGGGCGCGAATTCTTGATCAAATTAGTCTGTCGCAGAGGAACTGTTTCCATTTTTTGCTGCTCAATTTTTTAAATCAAAATTAATTTTATCGAAATTATCGGAAAATCAATCAATTTTATCGAAAAATCAATCAAAATTATTCAATTATTGAAAAAGAAAACAGTAAAATAGTAAAAACTTCAAAAACTCCTCGAAGGAGATAGAATGCGAAAAAATTCTCGAGAAATTTGCAAACCTCACTAAATTTCCAAACCCCCATTAAAATATTCCACGTTTGTCAGGATTTCAATAATATCACTCATATTCTTCTACAAAAATATATCGATTGCTCAAAATTGACTGAAAAAAAATAATTTGTGCATTTAGTTAATCCCCCCGTGGGGTCATAATTATTAATACTGAAACAACGGTAACTTTGTCCACCCCAGCTTACGAAAAGATCAAAATTGGATTTTTTTTAAATTCTGGGGGGTGAGAGGAGGTTTGGCTCTTTTGCTTAAAAACTAACCTTTTTTAAATGACCTTACTCTAGCCATTTTTCCGCTTTTCTTACTCAATGTTTTAATTATATTGGACACACTTCCCGTCTGTAAAATCTTCTTCTGAGCTTCGATTGTAAATTTATTCGTTTTAAACATATGCTTCAAAATGACTCCACGATACCAAGCAGTAGGGTCTTCATGGCAAAATTCAAGGGATCTTTTCACTTCAGAAGGGATATTAAGCAACGAGAACTTGATCACGTTCGGAGGGGGAGTGATCGAAATAAATGGTACCCTCTCGTTTTTGATTTCAGCTGACTGGCAAATTTTGGAATTGTTGAAGTATTTTGAGAGGTGTCCACGATCGTAAGGGAATTTGCTATCGTCAATAAGACAAGGAAGGCCAATTTGGATAGCCACTGCTATGCACGACGCAAACCGGTGCAAAGAACTGCCGATACCCAAACCTCGGAAGACATTAAAATCTCTGCATTATTGGTTTTGATTGCCAACTCTTCGATTAACACTAATACGTTTAAAACAGGTACTTCTTCATCTTTTGGACTACGAAAAAAATTATTGAATTCAGGTATTTAATTTTACCTTTCCCGGGCCGAGGACTCTTTTTAAAATTGTTATTAATTACTGCTATGTTTTTCATAGCAATTTTGTTGCATATAACTTTCTGGTTAATACAATGTAAGAGTTGTAATTATGTAAAATCAACGCTAACACTCGTTGATTCAACATAATTGCAATAATCTCAACCAAATTGCAAGAAAAATTCAGAAAAACGCGGCAAATGTTCTCACTTTCAAACGCTAGTTAGATCAACAAATTTGCAGCGTTCATATCACAACAGAGCGAAAAAACAGAACAGCTCATCTCTTCATTAGTTATTGCCTCTCACAACCCACTGTGCAACCCCCAACAAAGTTAATCCTTCTAGCGTATTCTTTATAAATCACGTTACAACAACCCATATCTTATAGTGTCTATCAACGCATATTTTATTGTCTAAAAAGGATGATTTTTTCGAAGTTGATGAATTTTGTTAAAACCAAGTGATTCTGGAATTTTTATCGTGTAAAATCTGATAAGACATGTCTTAATGATTTCAATATTGCCGTATAATGTAGTCAAGTTCCAATTAAATCAAAATCGATCGGCCAACTAAACAATTTTGAAACAAAAAATGCTTGTTGATTCTATTTTGGCGGCAGCAGTTTTATTCTGAGTCTCAATTAGGTACTATGGCTCAACCTACAGTCCAAGATAGTTTTGATGATCACCGCTTCAGAAAAAGCACCTGATACTTGAATGAATTCTTTCACAATTTCTTATAAGTCTCAGCAGACAATTTAGGATAATTTTCTCTGTGTAGCTCTGACATTTAAGTGTTGCATGCTGTAAAATTTTGGCTACTGCTTGAAGGCAACTCTGACTTGAATTGGATTTGAAGAAGGTGCTATACTTGCAAATTTTTATATCGTATAAAATATGACAAAAAATCTTATCAAAAAGCTGACTCATTGCTCTCCAAATGTTTATGTTAAAAGACCTTTTAAGATTCTTTCAAGATCCTACACGATAAAATCTTGTGTCAGGTTGAATTTTTATCGTATAAGACCTAATAAATTGCATTACAAACACTTAGTCAGGTGTCGCAAAATCTTAAAAGTACTTCTAAGACATTTTTGTAAGAAAATTGTAAGATCTTATGCAATGAAAATTTTCAGATGTCAGGGAAAATTGGCATCAATTTTAGCTGCCAATTCTTTGAACCTCAGAGCTGCAATCCCTATCCCCATAACAGCCATATCACTGAGTGTCCACCAAAACAGCCTCCCACTCCCTTGTACTCTCTTCTTAGCAAAGAAACACACAGTAAGAAATTGAAAAAAATTGATTTTAGGCCAAAATAAACTCTATAAAGAACAAGAAAGTATCAACATATTGATGAAATTGTGTTTGAGAATTTTTGTACAACTCATAAATTTGAAGAGCAAAAACCATTTTGGTTTAGCATTTTCAGCATTATTTTTTTAAGAAATTATATAATACCTACAAATATTAAAAACGAAATTATATATCAACCTTGCTAACTCGAACGAAAAAATGAAAAAATGCAGTGATTCTTCTATGTAAGATCGACGAAAAGAACAAAAACTGGTTAAGTTTTAACTGTCTAACTGACTCGATCAATTGCTAATATGTTGTTATCAATGTTAAAAAAGATATATTTTTGCAAAAACACAAAATTGGATGCTAGCGCACAATGTAGAGACAAACACTCATTTAAAAATTAAATATTCAAACAGATAACGAAAAAATTGAACTCTCTTTCAAATTCAATTGTCTTTTTGTGATATTTTCCTGACAATTGTAAATAAATTACCAATATTTTCTCATGTTTCGTTTAGCTCAGTTTGGCAAAATTGTCCTCATTTCATTTTATATTTACAGGCTTCGCTCATGTTGCCTGCGTTAGAGCATATTAAAGAATGCAAAAAATTTTTCAGAGTTAACTTGTGTCAACTTGCCGCCTGAATTTTTTCTGCTAACTTAAACGAGAAACGAGACTATAATTGACAATATTAAAATGCAAAAAGGAAACAAAAATTATCAAGAAATTACACAGGGCATTTGAATGAATAACTTGAGCTCAGCAGACTGATCATGTTGCCAAGAATTATAAAATATCAGTGCATCAGCAAATTTTTTAGCGCCACCGTCAGCATGCGCTCTCAAAACAAGCTGCGGCAAAAACGAAACTGACCTGGTCCAACATAATAAATCAGCGATTTTTTTTTTATTTTGAGAAGAATCTGGAAATTACGAGCAATCAGAAAATGTAATTTAGAAATTATAAATTTTTGCTGTAGACCAAAATCAAATAACCATCAAACTGAGCAAGACTCGAAAGCGAAAGAAATAAATAATGTTGCTTCTTAAAACTTTAAAAAACATACTCAAATATCAGTAGGCATTGACATGAAAATGTCAATGCCTAATAATAATGATAAAATTGGGAAATTTTCTGATTGTGCCCTGCCCTCCCCAGGTACCCCACACTGGCGCACGTGATATATTTTTACATAAATATTTACTATTTAATGTCACCTGTTCTGTACCAGGGGCGCGCAAAATGGAGGCACAAACAGAAAAGAATCTAAAAATGAGTAATGAAAAGAAAGCAATATTTTAAAAATGTGACTAACCGCATTGAGTAGCGAAAATATTTCCTGCGGCTAAGAACGAAAAATTGCTTGAAAAAGATTTCCGGAATAGTTTCAAATCTATTAAAACGTTTCAAAACGAGCAGCGAAGTGAAATGATTTTAAAAAAAAACACTAGAAGTACATAAACGGAAATGTTATATGTGAGTGTTTTTAAGGCCTCAAAACTAACCTTAAAAATTACATTGCAAAAATCTTATTCGAGATCACAGTTTTGTCCAAAAATTTTGACCAGTGGTGAAAATTTAGAAAGTAATTGAAAACTGATTTTAGTTCCAAATTTTTAAAAATCTTGTATCCAAATTACAACTTGACATGCGCTTTTTCGAGTTGCTGTGCTCGGATTCTCTTGCATCTGAGTTGTCTACAATTTGAAGCTAGTTTGTTTTTTGTAAGTACCCAAACCCAGAATTGTCAAGAGATGACACGGAATGACCTCCAAGAGCTGTTCTGAAGCTCACTCTGCCATCAAATACCTCAATTATCTTGAGCCTTCTCCCACTCCCCCACTCCTCTCTCTCTCTCTCTCTCTCTCTCTCTCTCTCTCTGCTTACTCGCACTCTCTCTCTCTCTCTCTCTCTCTCACTCTCTTTCTCTCGTTCTTTATCTCTTTCTCTTCCTCTCTGTATATGTGTGTGTGTGTTTCTCTCTCTTTAATCTCTCTCTCTCTCTCTCTCTCTCTCTCTCTCTCTCTCTCTCTCTCTCTCTCTCTCTCTTTGCTCATCATTTTGCTAATTCTGACTAAAAAATTTAGCGCATGCCATCGCTGGAGTTCCTATGATTACGCTTGCTGTCATTGAGAAGTTATTCTGGAGTTGGTTTGATCCGCAAGAAGTTATTGCGAAAGTTGAGCATTCATTTATCTCCATTTATTTGACATTTTGATGAGAAACAAAATGGTATAACCTCTAATACTCCCAAAAAACGATAATGAGAAACAGGTTTTTCGACAGGGAAACGAAAAGTTGACGACTTCAAATGGAGTACCCCAGTGCTCTGTGTACACAATCTACCAAGCTGAATTTCGTATATTCTTATACTTGAACAGCAAAAACCATTTTGGTTTTGCATTTTCAGCATTAAATTTTAAAGAAATTATATAATACCTACAAATATTTAAAACGAAATTATATATCAACCTTGCTAACTCGAACGAAAAAATGAAAAAATGCAGTGATTCTTTTATGTAAGATTGACGAAAAGAACAAAAACTGGTAAGTTTTTAACTGTCTTACTGTCTCGATCAATTGCTAATATATTGTTAGCAATGTTAAAAAAGATATAATTTTGCAAAAACACAAAATTGGATGCTAGCGCACAATGTAGAGACAAACACTCATTTGAAAATTAAATATTCAAACAGAAAACGAAAAGATTGAACTCTTTTTCAAATTCAATTGTCTTTTTGTGATATTTTTCCTGACAATTGTAAATAAATTACCCATATTTTCTCATGTTTCGTTAAGCATAATTGGGCAAAATTGTCCTCATTTCATTTTATATTTACAGGCTTCGCTCATGTTGCCTGAGTTAGAGGATATTAAAGAATGCAAAAACTTTTCAGAGTGAACTTGTGTTAATTTGTCTGAATTTTTTCTGCTAAGTTAAACGAGAAACGAGACTATAATAGACCAATATTAAATTGCAAAAGGACATAAAAATTATCAAAAATTTGTTAGGGCATTTGAATGAATAACCAGAGGTCAGCAGACTGACCATGTTGCCAAGAATTATAAATTATCAGTGCACCAGCAAATTTTTAGCGCCACTATCAGCATGCTCTCAAAAAGAAGTTGCGGCAAAAAAACGAAACTGACTTGGTCCAACATATTAAATCAACGATTTTTTTTATTTTGAGAGGAATCTGGAAATTACGAGCAATCAGAACATGTAATTGAGAAATTGTAAACTTTTACTGCAGACCCAAATCAAGTAACCGTCAAACTGAGCAAGACTCGAAAGAGTCACAAATAAAAAATGTTGCTTCTTAAAACTATATAAACATACTCAAATATCAGTAGCACTGATATGAAATAATATGATAAAAGTGGGAAATTTTCTGATTGTGCCCCCCACCCTCCCCAGCTTAATGGATGCTTATCATGTGTACCCCACACTGGCGCTCGTACTATATTTTTACATAAAGATTTACTATTTAATGGCACCTGCTCTGTACCTGGGCCATTTAATAGTAAACCTGGGGCCATAAAATAGGCATTAAATAGTAACAGATTTCACATCTATTAAAATGTTTCGAAACAAGCAGCAAAGTGATATGATTTTTAAAAAAGAACACTAAAAGTACATAAAGGGAATGTTATAATGTGAGCATTTTAAAGACCTCTAACCTTAAAAATTACCTTGCAAAAACTTAATTCGAGATGACAGTTTTGTCCAAAAATTTCGACCAGTGGTGAAAATTTAGAAAGTAATGGAAAACTGATTTTAGTTCCAAAAATTTTTTAAAAATCTTGTATCCAAGCTTACAACTTGACATGCGCTTTTTCAAGTTGCTGAGCTCGGATTCTCTTGCAACTGAGTTGTCTACAAGTTGAAGCTAGTTCGTTTTTTGTAAGTACTCAAACCCAGAGTTGTCAAGAGATGACCCGCAATGACTTCCACCAAGTAGCTCAATGATATTGAGCCCTCCCCCCACTCCCCCACTCCCACTCCTTTCTCTCTCTCTCTCTCTCTCTCTCTCTCTCGCTCTCTCTCCTTCTTTCTCTCTCTCTCTCTCTCTCTCTCTCTCTCTTTCTCTCTCTCTCTCTCTCTCTCTCTCTCTCTCTCTCTCTCTCTCTCTCTCTCTCTCTTTCTCTTTGTATGTGTGTGTCTTTCTCTCTCTCTCTCTCTCTCTCTCTCTCTCTCTCTCTCTCTCTCTCTCTCTCTCTCTCTGCTAAGCATTTTGCTAATTCTGACTTAAGAATTTAGAGCTTGCCATCACTGGAGTTCCTGTGATTACGCTTGCCGTCATTGAGTAATTTATTCTGGAGTTAACTTGATCCGCAGCGAAATCATTGCGAAGGTTCAGTATCCCTTTGTCTCCTTTTACTCAATACTTTTAGGAGGAAAAAAACGGTAACCTAATATACTCCCAAAAAACGTTAATGTCAAGAAATTTTTTTGACAGGGAACCGAAAAGTTGTCGACTTCAACTGAAGTACCCCAATGCTCTGTGTACACAATTTGCCGAGCTGAATTTCGTATATTCGCTCCGCGATTTGATGTTCTAGATTTCGCATTCTGAATACACATTCTTTAATCGAGACGTCCATTTCTTTCTTATACAGGATGACCAGATTTCTAAACCAATTTCCAATTGATTCTAAAAAAAATTTTCAATTTTGAATCTTCGCCGCCATTTTGGGCAAAATCCGTGAATCTTGATACGGAGGTCGCACCTTTTTTGAGCTCGTTTAGTTTGTTGTTAACTTCAATTAGTTCGGGTTCCAGTGGCCAAATTTTCATTCGTCTCTGACAAACTTTTAAATCGGTCAGCAATAAACCTTAAACTGTCCTTCAGTAATCGACTTTCCAGTCAAAGTCTGTTTCGCTAGCTGACATTGAAATCATAGCTGAATTGTCATTCTCAGAGCTCCGAATTCGAGAAACAAAATGTGACTTCCTCGCGGTATCGGATTTAAGGCTACATCCTTTAATGGGCCAGGGAAGTTAAAAAGATGGCTCGGAACATCCAAAATTGGTACTTCTTCCATCTCGGAAAAGACAAAATTTTAAGGAATAATATAAAAATTGGAGTAATTAACAAAACTAACGCAATTTTGCGTTTTGTAAAAACGAAATCTCGAAATAGAATGAAGATATATCACAGAACGATAATATTTTTGGATATGCATTGAAAAGTTGTTTGAATTCAAGAAAAGTAATGTGAATACAAAAAAGTGAATATCTATTTGACAAAATAGAAATGATAAATATTATTATTGAGAGAGGCCGATGAAAAGATCAAAAGACTCTTTTGCGTTGTTGAATATGCTTTTTGTTTATTTTTAAATCATACTAAATAGTTTTATGAAGTTTTATTGTTCAGCACCACATTGAGCGTCTTTAGTTTATTAAACTTAATCAGTGAGTAGCCAAAAAAATTGTGTTGTATTTTTGTTAAAGTTCGTGTAATGACTAAACTTTTTTGTAACAATAAAAGTGACAGTAAAATTTATTATGGTTATTTTTGAACGCCAAAATTGAATGCATAATCTTTACTTAAAATCTATGCTAAGTTTTTCAAGCTCACAGGGCTGTTTTACTGTACAAAAACAAAGTAAAATAACAAGCTTGTCTAAAAATTGTTTACCAAAGTTTATAATTAGTTTGTAAAAGCGACATTAAAATACATGAGCTCGACATTAAAATTTATATAATGGATAATGGATATTTAATATTAATAGGACCCGTCCACTCCCCTCTTCATCCCCCCCCCCCCCCCCACTCTGACATTTGAGTTGAGCTCGAACCCTTTGGTAAACCATATGTTCCGTTCTACAGCGAGTTCTAAAAAATAATCCAAAGAGAGGGGCACGGGACATGGGTTACACCCCCCCCCCCCCCCCTATGATCCTATGATATACTCTACTCGCTGGCACATGCCTAGTTGTAAAAAAGAAGCACAGAAAAAATATAAAACATGTTTGGACGTTTTGTTCAACTTTGATTTAGTTACTCATTCAATGTACTCTATCCAAAACGATTACACCAAACTTAATATAATAGAGTAGTTATTAAAACTTTTACACAATATTTGATGCAATGTAAAGCTTTGCATAGAAAACTTAAAATTATTTGTTTTTAGTTCTTTAAAATAAAAAGCTTTTAACATCGTTGTTATAGTACATTTTATTCACGTCTAATTAAAAGGTGGCTAATTTAATTATTTTCAGAATGTATATTATTTTATTTCGCTCTTGTCTTTATCTTCAGACTAGACGAAAGAAAATTAGTACAATTGTAACAATTTCCAGCGTTATTTGGTTACTTTTTCGTACGTATCCGGTAACACCAAAAGGCACTGTATATAAAATACCCAAAAGTAGAAAAATTCCCAGTGTTCATTCAAGCCTCCGCGTCCGTTAGAGGTCGTGACGGGCTATTCAATATCACAGAAAAAACAGACATTGTTTCTCGAATTCGGGGCTCTAAGAAAAACAATTCCTGCAATAATTTTAATGTCGGCTGGTGATTTTGATTTGAACTGGAAGATTAATTACACAGCGGCAGCAATAAATTTTCATGTCAGAGCAGTTAGAAAAATTGGCACAAGTTTAATAAAAATTACGAAGCATTCAAAAATGAGCTTTCCGAGTTAAACCAGAAGCTGGGACAACTCGGATTTGATAAGAATAACGGGTTCCCAGATCAACATAACAACAAAAACAACATTCCTAATTGGAGCCCATTTTTGCAATCGCTTGGATATTGGTATAGACGGGTGAAGACTCAATATGACACAGACATGGTTTTCGAGATCGATGAATGTTCAAACAGAATGCGTGACCTTGAGAACCAAATTTTCTCATCGGATTTTTCAAGTCCAGCAGGGCGAATTGTGTGAACAAAGCACCGGAATTCTCCACTTCCGGTAATCAACCCTTTGGTTTTCATTTATTTGGTATTTTAATCGGTTTTAGGTTCAAGAATTTGAAACATCTTGAGATCATTTCAACACTATTATTGATG